>NC_058133.1:507738400-507766375 GCF_016433145.1 Gracilinanus agilis | reverse complement strand
TCTCTGTCTCTGTCTCTGTCTCTGTCTCTGTCTCTCTGTCTCTGTCTCTCTCTCTCTCTCTCTCTCTCTCTCTCTCTCTCTCTCTCTCCCTCCATTTTCCTATCTGTAGAATGAAGGGGTGGGACTAAATCAGACACTCTTAACCTAGAGTTTATGAAGTTGTTTTTAAAAAATATTTTGACCGCTATATTTTAATTGATTTTCTCTGTAATATAATTTTTATCTTATTTTGTTCATTTGAAAATACTCCTCTCAGAAGGGCTCTGTAGCCTTTCGTAGCCTACCAAAAAGTCCAGGGTACAAAAAAGGGTCCGAACCCTTGAGGAGCTGCTGAGGCCTTTCCACCTCGTATATTCTATGGCTCTCTGAATTCAGGAAACTTTGCCAACATAAAATAATTGAAAAGAAATAACCAGGAAGTTAAGAAACCAGGTCCAGCGTTGACATGTGGTAGACACATCAGTCTCCACTTGATTTTGTTCTTATTTTAAAAGACACGGCAGCCATAGAAAAGCCATCCAATGTCTGGAAGTTTCGTGAGCTGGTTGCCTATACTGAGCCGCCCAGTATTTCTCGAAGGTCCCTTCTTCTGTCTCTAAGGCCATGATCCTGCGCTCTTGCCATTTCCTATATATCAAATCACAAGAGGCGACTTTGATCGAGTCCCCATCAGCTGTGCATACCTCTGGATGGACACGTTGCCTCCCTGACCTCTCCTTCTCCAGGTCTCGGAGTCAGGGGTAAACTGAGGCAAAGCTGAGGCATTACATACCATCAATATCGGAATGGATGACATCGACGAAGCGGGCATCTGTGTGATCCAGCCGTTTGTCCGGGGGCTTCCCATTGAAGTAGGGGCCTGCGGGATCAAGGCCTGAAAGAGAGTAAGAATGGGCTTGGGCAGGGATGCGCCTCCACAGGAGCTTTGGGGATCGATTATTTGGGAGGCAGCTCTAAGAACACGAATCCTTTGGATACAAGCATCCTCGTCATCTTGGAACAGCCTCAGACATTTCCTATCTGTGTGACCCTGGGCAAGTCCCTTAATCCCCATTGCCTAATCCAGTGGTTCCCAAACTTTTTTGGCCTGCCGCCCCCTTTCCAGAAAAAATATTCCTGCGCCCCCTGGAAATTAATTTTTTTTAATTTTAATAGCAATTAACAGGAAAGATAAATGGCCCTGTGGCCATCACCACCCTCCTGGATCGCTGCAGCACCCACCAGGGGATGGTGGCGCCCACTTTGGGAATCACTGGCCTAATCCTTACTGCTCTTTTGCCTTGGAACAGATACTCGGTATCAAGTCTAAGACAGAAGTGAGGGCTTTAAAAAAAAAAAAGGAAGAGAAAGAAAGATGATGAAGATGGGGAAAAAATGATGATGAAGAATGAACAGAGAATGAAGAATATAGGAATGGAGGAGGGCAAATGTCCATATATTCAAGAAAAGGAAGAGATAGGCATCTTTAAGCTGGAGGTCAAGGAGTTTTGGTTCCTGATAAAATTGTTAAATCTACAATTAAAGAGGGGGTTAGTCAGGCCCTGGGTTCAAATCTGGCCTCAGACACTTCCTAGCTGTGTGACCCTGGGCAAGTCACTTAACCCCCGTTGCCTAGCCCTGACCACTTTCCTGACTTGAAACCAATACACAGCACTGATTCTAAGACAGAAGGTGAGGGGCATTTGGGGGGGTTTGTTTTGTTTCGTTTTTAAGGGGGTTGTGAAGAAGGGGTTAGAAGAAGAAATAGTGATCACCAAAGACCAGCAGGGCTTCCTCCAAAACAACTTAGGCAAGAACGACCTAATTGTTTTTTATAAGGTTACTCAACCGGTACATCAGGACAATGTTGTGGACCCAGCAGACAACTGTAGGTATGGATGGCACCAAGACAATGTCTCCTGTGCTCTTCTTGGGGGCAGGGTGGGGAAGTGTGGGATGGACAAGAGGCCGATTGTACCAGGGCGGTTCGGGGCTGTTTGAATAGCCACCGAGTCATCATTCGTGTTTCCTGGTCATTGGGAAGAGGAGGAAATTGAGGTTCAGAATGTGCCCAGAGTCCCACAGCTAGATTTGGACTTGGGTCTTCCTGCCTCCATGTCCAATGTCCAATCTACTTTGCCGATGGATAGACTGACAGCGCTGTGCAGTAAGAACTGAAAACTTGGGATTTCAGAAAAATAGGAGAAGATTTGTATGAACAGATACAGAGTTAAGTCAATGGAAGAGAGTAAACAAACAACACACCCAAGAACTACAATGACAATATAAATGAAAAGAGCCCTAAAATGAAGCCAAACTCTGAGGGATTGAAACAATCGTGAGAGATAAGAGGCAAAGATAAAGACAGCCTTAAGACCAGAGAGACCCGAGTTCCAATCCCACCTCGAACACAGTGGCTGTGTGGTCCTGGATAAGTCATTTAACATCTCGATGTTCCTAAGACACCAAATTACTGGGAGTTTTCTCATAGGAGGCTTCCTTATGCCAATAAGATCACAGGTCTAGTTCCGATACCAATAAAGATATGCGTATAAATAATACTTATCTCTTCTCTATATCCCATAGATATGCACACATGCACGCACACACACACGTAATTAGCAGTTGGTGAGTCTGAAGTCCAGACACCGGCAGGGCCACATTGTCCACGTAACAGAAAAGAAGACTCTGCCCAGAGGCAGCCCTCGGAAGAAGCCTTACCTGTAATTCTCCCAAGTTGCCCATCATACATCTGCCCAACAAATCCAGCTATGTGGGCCCCCAGGCTGACCCCAATCATGTAAATGTTTTCCAGACGTGCTCCATCGTCCTGTGATTCCAAGAGAGAGTCTCCATCAGTCGGGCAAACGCTAGCAAAAAGGAACCTTAAGCCGAGCTTCTTTGTTTCCCATTCCCAGATTTTTCCCCAGTAAAACTCCTCCGTGGCTCTCTCAGAGAAAACAAACACAGGCAGCTTTTAAATACTGTGGAGGCAGAGAGAAATTTTCTGGGCCAAACCGCCCGCTCCCACACTCATAGGTTGGCATTTGCACGTGTATTTACCTCGTCAAAGCAATCCAACCCAACAAGCAATTATTAAGTGTCTACTGTCTGCAAGGCCTACAGGGAACTAGGGGGTACGGTGGAACGTAGCTGGACTTGGGCTCAGGAAGATCCTCACTAGTGGTGTGACCCTGGACAAGTCACTTGACCTTTATCAGCCTCGGTTTCCTCATCTGTAAAATGGGATGATGTACTTCATGGGGTTGTTCTGAGGCTCTACTGATGGGTATATAAAGCACTTGGAAAACTATAAAGTGCTGTATAAATGGGAAGCCATTGTTGTCAGGAATAATGATTTTTTTAAGCCTACCATTGGGATTCCTAACATGTTTTGCCCCCTGGCCCTGCCACTGCAGAAGAGGGAGGAACCCTTTTGTAGTTGGCTCTGTGTCATGAGATAACCAGCCACCAAAGCCAGGCTAGCGCCTGAGAGAGAACAAAGCAGTAATGAGAGCAGCCCTCGTCCTCCACTGGAACCCTCCGGATGCCAGGAGGATCAGGGAAGGCTTCTGGCACATGAGCTGGATTCCCCATGGCAAACTCCTGGGATGTCATGGTAAGAGTCCCCCAAGATGGCCAGGTGAGGAGGGTTACAATAAATAAAACAAAAAAATAATACAAACAAACAAATAAATAAATGAATTGAAATAAATTGAAGATTAAAAATTAAAATAAATAAAAAATTGAATTAAGTTAAAGTAAATAAATAAATGAATCGAAATAAATTGAAGATTAAAAATTAAAATAAATAAAAAATTGAATTAAGTTAAAGTAAATGAATGAATGAATGAATGAATGAATGAATGAATGAATAAAATAAAAACAACAGTGAGAGCAGCCCGTGTTAGGTGGTACTAGAAGGTCTGCAGAACACTTTGCACATGGGATCTCAGCTGATTCTTACAACAACCCTTAGGAGTGGGTGCTCTTGTTCTCCCTATTTTACAGATGAAAACACTGAGACAGAGGAGTTTTTGTGACTTGCTCAGGGTCACACAGCTAGTATCTGAGCCTGGATTCGAACGTGTGTCTTCCTGAATCCAGACCCAAGGCTCTATCCGCTGCATCTCATAACTGCCTCCGCCAGCATCAAATGCTGCTGAAAGGGCAATAAATTACGACGAACATTTATAAACCCGTTGCAAATTCACAAAGCATTAGACTAAATAGAGGAGAACTCGGTGGATCCTCACAGCAACCCTGGAAGGCAGATGCTGTCATTATCCCCCTTTTATAGATGAGGAAACTGAGGCAAACAGGTGAAGATCACACACCTAGGAAGTATCCTAGGCAGGATTTGAACTCATGCCTCCCTTGATTTTAAATGTAGCGCTCTGCCTACTAGGATACCAGAAGTGTCAGATGCAAATAACATCCACATGGTTAAGATTCGTCTCATCACAGATTTGATCACGGGCTGCCTATTCAAAGGGAAAACAAAAAAGTCACTGGCCTCAAGGAGCACTTAGTCTACTAGGAGTAGCCACTTGGGAGGTCAGGAAAGGGTTTCCACAAGACATGACACATGAACTGAGAATGAAGGAAAGGGCCAGAGGGGAGGGAATCCTAGTAATGGAGGACAGCCTAGGTAAAAGCACAGAGATGGGAGATGAGAAGTGAGGAGAGTTTACCCAGAACACAGAACATGTGAAGGGGAATCAAGGCTGGAGCCAGATTTTTAAGTCCTGTAAAAGTCAGGAAGATTCTATTTTATCTATGAGTCAAGAGAGAACCTTTGAACCTGCTGAACAAGAGTGTGACTCATGCTTTAGGAAGGATATTTTGACTCTGTGGAGGACAGCTTCGAAATGGAACAGACTGGAAGCCAAGAGACCAATTAGAAACCATTGGAATAGTGCAAAAGTCCTGGGTAGCTCAGTGGATTGAGAGCCAGGCCTAGAGACGGGAGGTCCTAGGTTCAAATCCGACCTCAGACACTTCCCAGCTGTGTGACCCTGGGCAAGTCACTTGACCCCCATTGCCCACCCTTACCACTCTTCCACCAAGGAGCCAATACACAGAAGTTAAGGGTTTAAAAAAAAAAAAAAAGACCATGAAGGGTTGGGCAAAGAGATAGGCAAAGGGATGAGTTAGAGAGGGCAGAGGAGAGGGGTCCACTGGCCCTCGGGGTGCTGAGGAGAGAGGGTGGGGGTTCAGAGGGACGTCTGCCCCACACAGAAAGAAAGAAGGGAGGGAGGTAGAAGACAAGTGCTTTTCTTGACCCTACTCCTACTCCAAAGACCGTTGGAAGACCGTTCCCTTCCCATCTTCTTACATCATCCCCCAGCCCAGATTCTTTCTTGTCCCTCCAGCTCAGCTGAGCTCATCAGGATGATGAGATCCCAAGAGCAGAAACAGTGTTGTTGGACTGTGCATGACACACTCTTGTACGTAGGAACGATTTCTCAATGACTGTCACTGATGTGAACAGTCTTCTTACCAGCATCTGGTCGATCGTTTTCTTTAAGTTTTCAGCCACCTTCCAGGTGTAACCGGAGGCAATGCCGTAAATCAGATTAGCGGCTCCTCGGTTCCAGTCAACCACAATCACATTCATGTCTTCAATATGGAGCAGGGCCTCGACGAGCTCGTCCAGCCAGACTGGGGGGGAGCCCATCGGTCTATAGCCATGGATGATAAAAGTGGTTTTCTTGGTCCAGTTGAAGCTCCAAGAAAAGGCAGAATCGAGCAGTTGGGCGCACTTAAAGTTCTGATTCGTATACAGCAACAGCCTTACTTTGAGGTTCGTGCCTGCTAATGCACCGTGGAAGCCAACGTTGGTGAATTTGGGACATTGTTCATCTGTATCTGAAAGTCGGAAGAAGAAGGAAGTGATCAGATCAGCTCTTTACCAGCGGATCAGGGTGGTTTATCTGGGCCTGCTCCGACCCCAAACAGCTGTGAAAAATTTCTTTGATTCCTAGCAGTAACAGGGAACTTAGTTAAGTTAGTATCCTAGGCTACATTCATTGCTTTTTTAATATTTGGGGAGTGTGCAATCTCTGTGTGTAATCCTCTCAGATGGCCAATATTAGAAGTTGTAATCATAGTAGAACTATCAGAGCCCAAGTGTAGCTGCATTCCACTGTACCTCCTAGTTACCTGTAGATTTTGAAGACAGCAGACACTTAATAATTGCTTATTGGAAGGGAAAAGACTTGCACAAAAATATTTATAGCCACACTCTTTGTGGTGGCAAAAAATTGGAAAATGAGGGGGTGTCCTTTAACTAGGGAATGGCTGAACGAATTGTGGTATCTGTTGGTGATGGAATACTATTTTGTTCAAAGGAATAATGAACTGGAGGGATTCCATGTGAACTGGAAAGACCTTCAGGAACTGATGCAGAGTGAAAGGAGCAGAACCAGGAGAACCTTATACACAGAGACAGATACACTGTGGCACAATCAAATGTAACAGACTTCTCTACTATCAGCAATGCAATGATCCAGGACAATTCTGAGGGACTTATGAGAAAGAACGCTACCTACATTCAGAAGAAGAACTGTGGGAGTAGAAACAAAGAAGAAAAACAGCTGCTTGATCACATGGGTCGATGGGCATATGATTGGGGATGTAGACTCTAAATGATCACCCTAGTGTAATTATCAATAATATAGAAATAGGTTCTGATCAATGACACATGTAAAATCCAGTGCAACTGCTGGTTGGCTATGGAAGGGGAGTGGGAGGAGGGGAGGGGAAGAACATGAATCATGTAACCATGGAAAATTTTTCTTAATTAATCAATAAAAAAATAAAATTAATTAATTGATTGATTGATTTTTAAAAAAAGAAGGAGGTGGTTGTTAACAGACAATGTGGTACAATGGAAAGAGCACTGAGTTTGGAGTCAGAAAACCTGGGTTCAAATTCTGACTTTGTTACTAATCACCTTCAGGGCTTTGGGCACTATCCCTTACCCCTACCTTTGGCCTCAGTTTCCTTTTATGTACAATGAAAGGGTTGGACTAAATGATCTCTGAAATCCTTACTTGCTCAAGATCTTTGAACTTTTGATCTCTCTGGGACTCAGTTTCTTCATCTGGAAAATAAGGAGATTGGACTAGGTGTCCTCTGAGGTTCCTTCCAGCTATAGGATCCTAATGTCAGGTGCTAAAACCAATTTAAGTAGTATGAGCGCAAAGGAAACACTGGGCTGGTTCAGTTCAGGCTGAGATTGGTTTGTTTATATTCTCTTTCTCAACCTGTTAATCTATATATTTTCTATTTTTCAATTATATAACTATCTTCTTTACATTGTTGGTTGTGTCCGCATATATTGGGTATAAAAGTTTCTGATAATTTCTTTTATTTTTTCTTCATTTGTGTGAATTCTTCTTTACTATTTTTTAAATTACGGATATTTTGTTTTCTTTTCTTTTATTGATCAGATTAGCTAACGGCTTTTCTATTCACTTTCTTTTTAAAAACTGGTCATTTTTATTTATCATTTCAATAGTTTTCTTTTCTTTTCTTTTTTTTTTTAAACCCTTACCTTCTGTCTTAGAATCCATGCTAAGTATCATTCTAAGGCAGAAAAGCAGTAAGGGCTAGGCAATGGGAGTTAAGTGACTTGCCCAGGGTCATACAACTAGAAAGTGTCTGAGGCCAGATTTGAATTCAGGATCTCCTAATTCTAATTTTTATCCACTGAGCCACCCAGCTGTCCTTCATTAGGGTTTCCTTTTCCATTTCATCTTTTGATTGGAAATAAGTTCCATGTTTGTATTTAATTATGTTTAAAAACAAAACAAAACACTATCAAAGTACCTTCTTGGTTTCTGCTCCCATTTCTGAGTGGCAGGAATCTTGGAGCCAGCCACAGAACCATCCCTCCCTGACTCACAACAAACTCATGCTGTCAGGTAGTGAATTCTAGCTTCCCCTTTTACGGATGACTTTCTTGGCAGGAAGGGTTGGAAATACACAGATTGAACTGTTTACTTTCGTATCCCAGATTAGATATATCTTTACTACCTCCACTGAACTAATTATAGGAGGGTCTACGGCTTTCTTATTAAGTGACCAACAATATTCCTGGTGCCATGGAAGATACAAACCGTACAGATGGAGCATTGACTCTTTTTTTTAGTTGTTTTTTTTTTTTAATCCTTACCTTCCATCTTAAAATCAATACTATGGATTAGTTCCAAGGCAGAAGAGTGGTAAGGGCTAGACCAGGGGTTGGCAACCTTTTTGGCCCTGAGAGCCATAAACGCCACATTTTTTAAAATGTCATTTCCTGAGAGCCGTGCAGTGCTCCCAGTGCCGCTCCTGTAACAGCACCTGAAAAAAATGGACTTTATGGCTCCTGCAGAAAGAACCAGATATGGCTCGAGAGCCATACGTTGCCGACCCCTGACATAGTGGATAGTGTTCTGAGCCTCGAGTCAGGAAGACCTGACTTCAGACACTTGTTAGCTGTGTGACCCTGGGCAGGTCATTCCACCCTGTGGGTCTCAGTTTCCTCATCTGTAAAATTCGCTGGAGAAGGAAATAACAAACTAGCTGTGTGACCCTGAGCAAGTCACTTCACCCTGTTGATTTCAGTTCCTCATCTGTCCAATGAGCCGGAGAAGGAAATGGAAAACCACTCTAGTATCTTAGCTAGGTGACCCTGGGCAAGTCACTTCCCTCTGTTTGACTCAGTTTCCTCGCCTGTCCAATGAGCTGGAGAAGGAAATGGCCAGCCACTCCAGGATCTCTGCCAAGAAAACCCCAGACGGTCCCGGACACTCGGACACAGCAGAACAACCACAGAAGGCGGAATGCAGGATAAATGGGTGTTGATGGAATGGAAGACATTTTCTGTCAGCAGAGGAGCGGCCTGGACAGGAAAGGGGGCGATTCTCTGGCCGTCGGCAGCCTGTGCTGGGAGGGCGAGCGTGGCCGCCCTCGGCCCCTTGGGGACGTTCGGCGTCCTACTTCTGTAACCTCAAACTTGCTCCCTGACAAGGCCGGGTTGTTGTTCTGACTATCAGGAAGGCACCAGCGGAGAAAACACGCCAAACAGGTTTCGGAGTGGCGCCTTCTCCACGGCCCTCCCCCGCGGCCCCCCGTGCCCTAGTTCCTTCTCGGCCGCCTCCGGTCCCAGCAAAGCGGAGGCGAAGCTCAGCCCCCCCACGCTAAGCCTGCCTAACGCATGGCACGTCCAGCCGGGCTTCCTCAGCAGTGATGCACGTTTATGGAGCACCAGCGAGCTGTCTGCCGAGCAGAAGACACACAGGCACGGACGGCTCTCCATCTGGAAACGTTTATTAAGGGGGCAGCCGGGCGGCTCAGTGGATGGACAGCCAGGCCTAGATCCTAAGGTCCTGGGTTCAAATCCGGCCTCAGACACTTCCCAGCTGGGTGACCCTGGGCAAGTCACTTGACCCCCATGGCCTACCCTTACCAATCTTCTGCCTTGGAGTCAATACACACTATTGACTCTAAGACAAAAGGTAAGGGTTAAACAATAAATAAATTCCTAGCTGGATGACCCTGGGCAAGTCACTTGACCCCCATTGCCTAGCCCTTACCTCTCTTCTGCCCAAGATGGAAGGTGAGGATTTAAAAAACAATACTAATTTTAAAGTGACATGAATATAGTTATATAAAAATGAACATAACCTACTACGTGCCGGGCATTAAAAGAAAGTCCACGCCTCAGAGAGCACACAGCCAGGCAGCAGGCTGACAAATCAGGAAAACGCCTCCCACTCAGAACGCTCCCCTTGGGTGACTCTGAGTGAGATCTAACCTTTGGCTGCTATTTGTCTTACTTGGGACGATGGATGGGCCCTGGCGGAGGCGACTCCCCAGCCCCCAGAGTCACAGCCGTTTCTACAGCGGGGCTCTGGGAGGAGGGTCCTTCTCATTTTACAGGCCAGGAAACCGAGGCCAGGGGAGAGGGTCTTCTCCCTCCCGCCTCATCTGTTCTTGCTACCACACCACCAGAGCGGCTCGCATGACTCAAACTTCTTGAACTGGGAGGAGAACACAGCGGCAACGTCCCGGCCCCATCCTAGGCTCCCGGGGCTTGGGCTCAAAGGTGCCCAGATGCTGAGCCTGGAGGCCACCTCCTCCGGCCCCTTCCTTTTACTGAAAAGGAAACAGAAAAACAGAAGAGAGAGAAGAGGCCACAGAATCCCAGGAGCCCCTGGGGGGCCGCCTCCTCCCAGGGCCTCATTTCACAAACCAGACAAACAGATCCAGGGACGACTTGCCCAATCTTAAACAGGGAATGGGTGCGAAAGTCAGGATCTGCAAGGGAAGGAGGGGAAAAGAAGAGCGAAGGCGCAGTCCTACGCAGAAATATGAAGTGCTTCCTTTTCAGATCTTAATGCAATAAAAATTACATTTGGTAAAGAAAAAAGAAAAGAAGAGAAAAAACAAAAGAAAAGAAAAGAAGAGAGAAAAAAAGGAGAGGTGGAAGGAGAGAAGAAAATCAGGGCCGCTCTCTGAGTCTAGAATGAGGGAATGAGAGCAAGAGGCTGAGGAGGCAGAAGGCCCACATTCTAGTCTCAACAATACATATTTTTTTATCTTGTATATACTTTTTTTTTAAGAAAAATTTCCCATGGTTACATGATAGCAAAGCGTATTTGTAGCATGGTTTTGGTGAGACAGAGCTCTCTAATATTCCCTAGTGCTGTATTTTTAAATTTTTATTTTTGGGGCAGCTGGGTAGCTCAGTGAATTGAGAGTCAGGCCTAGAGATGGGAGGTCCTAGGTTCAAATCCAGCCTCAGACACTTCCCATCTGTGTGACCCTGTGCAAGTCACTTGACCCCCATGGCCCACCCTTACCACTCTTCCACCTAGGAGCCAATACACAGAAGTTAAGGGTTAAAAAAAATAAAAAAAATAAATGTTTATTTTTAACATTCATTTTCCTTTAAATTTTTACCTTTGAATGGATACTACTTTTGGTTCTAAGATAGAAGAGCAGTAACGGCCGCCCATCTCTAGAACTGATCTCAACCCACTGAGCTACCCAGCTGCCCCCTCTTGCATATGTTATTCCTAGAAGATATTTCTTCAATAGGGTCCAAGACATCCAGTCGGTCCATTTCCTCTTTCCCATGACAATTGAGGGTTCATTCCTATTCCTATTCTCTCTGCTTTCCTCTCAGATAAGATCCCACCCCCGAAACTGTCCAAATCTACCAGGAAATGGCGCGGTCATGACTCACCCTCCCCTTATAGCCCGGCTTCTAGAATTACCCTCATCCTTATCTCACACTGCCGTGGGAGTCCCAGGCACCTGGGCCACTCCCAGCACCTCCTTCCTGGCCGGCTCTCACCTGCCTCTGAACCTTGGCTCCCCAGACCCCCCTCCATATCTGTAGTCCAAACCTGGGAAGCCCCGTCCCATCTCTGCCGACTCAGAGTTTCTTCTTGATGTCATTCGAGCACCTTCCTGGATATACCTGCCTGCCCTGTCCCACGGGGGGCTCCTGGGCTCTGTCTCTTACTTTGGAGGGTTCCTGCTCAGTGCCAGGGGAGGGGCGAGCCCTGCCAGCTCTAAATCTAAGGAGCCTGGCTTTTCCTGTCTCATTCCATCCTAGGAATTCCCAGCCTCTAGCACAATGCTTGGCCTATGGTAGAAGCTTAATATTATTTTTATTTAGCTATTTTTTAGTCTTGTCTGACTCTTCATGACCCCATTTGGGGTTTTCTTGGCAAAGAATAACTGGAATGGCTGGCCATTTCCTTCTCCAGTTCATTTTACAAACGAAGAAACTGAGGCCAACAAAGTGAAGTGACTTGCCCAGAGTTATACAATAAGTTATTGTCTGAAGCTGGATTTGAACTCAGGTCTTCCTGACTCCAAGCCCCATACTCTATCCAATGCACCACTTAGCTGCCCAGAAGTGTAACATTCAAATTCAAATATATATATACATATGCATATGTATATATATTGCCTTATTATATTATATATTATGATATATAATGTAATTGTATATTTGCCTTATATTATATGTTACACTATATAATGTAATTACATATATTTGCCTTATTATATTATATATTATGATATATAATATAATTATATATTTCCCTTATTATATATTATACTATATAATGTAATTATATATATTTGCCTTATATTATGATATATAATATAATTATATATTTCCCTTATTATATTATATATTATACTATATAATGTAATTATATATTTCCCTTATTATATTATGATATATATGTAATTATATATGCTTTATTATATATTATGATCTATAATATAATTATATATTTGCCTTATATATTATACTATATAATGTGATTATATATTTGCCTTATTATATTATATATTATCATATATAATGTAATTATATATATTTGCCTTATTATATTATATATTATAATATATAATGTGATGATATATTGTCTTATTATGTTATGTAATTATGCATTATATAATTATTATATAATATACAATGTAATTGTATATCATAATATAATATTGTTATATTATATAGAATAATATATTATAGTATATGTCTTGCAAACCTTAAAGCTATATACCTGCGAATTCTTCTTATTATTGTTGTTGATAAATGTTTGCTGAATTCACAGGATCTGGAAAAGGGACCTTCATTCAAATACTGTGCACCCAAGTGCTGAATGTTAAACACCTACTGTGTGCTAAGTACTGTGCTAAATGCTGGTGGTACAAAGGCAGAAATGAAACACCCCCTCCTTCCCTCCTTCCCTCCTTTCATCCCTCCTTCCCTCCTTTCATCCTTCCTTCCTTCCTTCCCTCCTTCCTTCCTTCCCTCCTTCCCTCCTTCCCTCTTTCCTTCCTTCCTTCCTTCCTTCCTTCCTTCCTTCCTTCCTTCCTTCCTTCCTTCCTTCCTTCCTTCCTTCCTTCCTTCCTTCCAGAAGTCTAGCATTTGGAATCTAATATGTGCATATAAAATGTTTCACAATATACATACAAGGTAATCTGGTGGGGAGAGGCCCGGCAGATGGAGGGCCAGAGGGAAAGGCCCCTGGTAGAAGGTGGCGCCAGCTGGGCGTTCAAGGGAACTAAAGGATTAGAATAAAAAGGGAGGGCATTACGGGCACCCTCTTGTGCAAAGGAATGGGGAATGGGTGGGAAATGGAACACTATGTGTAAAGAGAAAGAAAGCAAGCATTTAAGGAATTCTACTCTACACCAGGCACAGATTAATTATTAAATCATTTGCTCTTCAAAACCAGTCTGTTCTTGTAAGATAGGTACCTTTATGCATCCCGTTTTACAGTTGATGCAACTGAGGCAGGCAGAGATGTAGTAGTTAAGAGGTCGGCTTAAAGTCACACAATTAATATTTGTCTGAAGTCAAATTTAACCTCAAGTCTGAGTCCAGCCCAGGGCTCTGACCACTGCACCCTCTTGCCGGCTACCCCCTTCAAAGGAACAGCGACAGGTTTAATCCATTTGCTGTTGCCTGAAAGTATTTACCAAATCTTAGATCAAACCACCGCTTCCTGCTGTGTGATGTTGGGCAAGTCATTTTCCCTTTCTGAACCTCAGTTTCCTCCTTTGTTAAACAAGGGGGCTGGCGCTGCTCTCTAGAGTCCTTAGAATGCTGACTTTCTGGGATTCTCTAATCATTAAACCTCTAAATATTTACTGAGCTCTGGGAGTCGCGGCCTCTCTAGCTTCAGTTTGGGTCCCAACCTTACAAAGTCCCCTTTAGCAACTCCTGGGGGATGGGAGGGAGGTTTCCAGAAGTTTAAGGAAGAAAATGGTGGCAAAATGCTTGATACCAGTGTCAGCATTCACTTGGGCTCTCGTGGGAAGGGCAGAGCCAAGCTCTTTCCGTGGTTGCATTCCTCTAGGGAACCCTCCTCTTGCTGTAGGGAAGAGCTTCATTCTTTGTGCCCCCACAGCCAACTCTAGTGCCTGGTATACAGCAGTCGCCTAATAAATGCTTCCCCATCGATTGATCCAATGCAGACTTAGTCTTTCCTGTTTCTAATCCTGTCCTTCGGTCAGATTGGAAGCGTTTTATGAATTGGGTACGAACAAATGTCAGGGAGCTTGTCGGGATCTCCTTTGGGGGGATCTTGGAGCCCTTCAGCACGGCCTCAGCTCCTCAGCCCTCATCCATCCCAGGGGAGAAGGGACCCCCCTCTGCCTGCTGCTCTGAAACTGCTGATCTGAATGACAAACTGGTCTTCCCGGCCCACCCCACAAGGCAGGACCCTTTCCCCTCCTCTCTAGCCCTTCACGTATCAATAAGTAAGCCGATTCCCTCCCAGAAGCCCCACCATTCTCACAGCTTTAAGGCAGAGAAAGGATGGTCCAATTTTTTAAAAAAGTGATGAAGGGAATCTTTGGGACAAGCTGATTGCCATTTCTCCTTGATGGGGATTGCTTTCTGCTGAAACGACTCCTTACTTTGTAGCCATCAGGCCGCAACGATGTTGGCTCGAATTTCTTTTTAGATTGTTTCATTCAAATCTAGCAAGGAGTGTGGTGAGTAGGGAAATGCTCTAGCTCAGGGGTTCGCAGACTTTTTGGGCCTGCCGCCCCCTTCCCAGAAAAAATATTCCTTAGCCCTCTGGAAATTAATTCTTTAAAATTTTAATAGCAATTAATAGGAAAGATAAATATACGTGTGGCCATCACCGCTCACCTGGATGGCTGCAGCACCCACTAGGGGGCGGTGGCGCCCACTTTGGGAATCACTGTCCTAGAGTGATTTTACAGATACAAAAGCTTGGGATTCATTTTTGGAGGCCAGGTGTCCAAGTGGATAGAGCACTGGGCCAGGGGGTCAGGAGGACCTGAATTCAAATCTTGCCTCAGACACTGGGCAAGTCACTTCACTGCTGCTTGCCTCAGTTTCCCCATCTGTCAAATGGAGGTAATAATAGCACTTACCCGGAAGGGAAAGATATTTGTAAAGTACCTGGCACAAAATAGGTGCTATATAAATGAGAATGGGAACTATTACTATTATTCATGGCCAAAGGGGTCAAATATGTTGGCGCCCCATTGGGGCAATAATCTCTAGACTCCCTTCTAGCTCAAAATTTACAATGCTGTTGGCCTATTAGAAATGATCCCATAGAGGGCAGCTGGGTAGCTCAGTGGATTGAGAGCCAGGCCTAGAGGCGGGAGGTCCTAGGTTCAAATGTGACCTCAGACACTTCCTAGCTGTGTGACCCTGGGCAAGTCACTTGACCCCCCTTGCCTTTAAAAAAAAGAAAGAAGGAAAAAAAAAGAAATGATCCTATAAAATACCATTGCTTATAGAAGGGTACACAAATTCAGCAACTTTGTTACTACCTCGTTAAACAAAAATATCTTAAAATTTAAAAAAAAACACCAAAATCCTGTAGGTATGTATGTAGAGCCCTCTTGTCAACTCCAGGAGAGGGGAGGGAAGAGGGGAGGAAGACAACATGAATCATGTAACCATGGAAAACTTACATGTAAATTTGTTATTGTAATAAAAATTAAAAAAAAACATTAAAAAAAAACACCTATATGTAACAGAGGTACCTATTTCCTTATAAAAATACTGATGCTAATGCCTAGCTGAAGTTCCTCCAAGGAGACACTCATCTCCTCTCTCCGAGCCTTTTCTTTGGCTGTCCCCCAAGCTTGGAATGCCCTCTGGTCTAATTTCCTCCTCTTAGTTTTCCATGGCTTCCTTCCAGCCTCAGCCAAATCCCACCTTCACCAGGGGGCCTTTCTGTTCTTCCTCTTCTCCCTCCTCTAACTGCTAGTGCCTTCCCAGAGATTAGGTTCTTACTGTTTTTTGACTAGTTATTATTGTGTTTGCCTCCTCCATTAAAAGGTAAGTTTCTTGAGGGCAGGATCCATTTTTGCCTTAAAGGGGGGGGAGGGCAGTGGATTGAGAGTCAGGCCTAGAGATGGGTTCAAATCTGGCTTCAGACACTTCCCAGCTGGGTGACCCTGGGCAAGTCACTTGACCCCCATGGCCCACCCTTACAGCTCTTCCACCAAGGAGCCAATACACAGAAGTTAAGGGTTCAAAAAAAAAAATTTTGGCTAGGGGGCAGCTGGGTGGCTCAATGGATGGAGAGCCAGACCTAGAGATGGGAGATCCTGAGTTCAAATCTGACCTCAGACACTTCCTAGCTGAGTGACCTGACCCCCATGGCCCACCCTTACCACTCTTCCACCAAGGAGCCAATACACAGCAGTTAAGGGTTAAAAAAAAAAGTCCCTAGCGCCTTGCGTTGAGACGGACACATAGGAAATGCTTATGGCCCAAATCCCACCTCCCGGGTGTAACTGCGGTTCCCTGAAAACGCCAAAGCGATGACCTGGGTGAAAGGTCTGCATTGTTCCTACATTGCCAGCTGCCTGACCAACAGACCCAGCCTGGTCAGAGGCTTTAGCTTCCGACTGTATGACTCGAATGTTTCAAACATAAGTCATGCTTGGATCTTTAGCTAAAAAAAGAGAGAGAGAGAGAGGCGCTCCCCACTGCATTCGCTTACACCGGAGCTCCCGCCTGCGGACTACTCCATTCAAATCTGACCAACTTTTCCGAAGCTGAAAAGTCGTCGGGATTTTAGCTGAGAAAAAAGGCTATTCGACGGGCTCCCAAGGCCAGGCTGTTTAAACGTCTAGATCTTGAAGGGAGGGGCAAACAGAAAGCAAATCATCTGTTTCTTCTTTTTTAAAAAAAAAAGCTTCTTGTGTGACCCTGGGCAAGTCACTTGACCCCCATTGCCTACCCTTACCACTCTTCTGCCTTGGAGCCAACACACAGTATTGACTCCAAGGCGGAAGGTGAGGGTCATAAAACAAACAAACAAATAAATGAAATAATAAAAAAAAAATTAAAAAAAAGTTTCTTCGTTCATTCCGTTGCCCCGACGTGTTTAAGATGCAAAATGAGAAGAGCCCAGCAAGCATTTCTTCCTTTTAAAAATGAAAAAAACAAACAAACAAAAAACCCCATAAACAGCCCCCCTTCTCCCCCCCGCCCCAAACTTTCAGGCCAGAACTCACCGGAGCTCACCAGCCACGCCAAACAGAGGACGAAGAAGAATCTCAGCATGGGGAAAGGAGGAGGGCGAGCCCGGGACCAGGAGGGGTGACTCGGCCACACGGTCTCCCCACTCCCGATTCGGAAGCTCTCTCGGTCTCAGCTTAGATAACTCAGCCAGAGGTGGAGTGACAGCAGGAAGTGAGCGACAAGCCAGTGAATGGGAAGGTTGGCCTCTCCCCACGCGCACACACACTCGCACTCACCTGGCCAGAGCCCGAACTCCTCCTCTTTTCCCAGAAAGGTCAGGTGGTTCCCCCCAGCCGCCCCCCCCCCAGGTCCTTCTGGGGCTCCTCCGAATCCAAGAATTCATATTTACAAAGTGATGAATGCAAAATCGTTTCAAGTCTCTGTGGGTGGCTCACCGGTAGCTTGGCTTGGAGTGTGGAAATCGCGAATGACTTCAGTCTCGCTTTTTTTTTCAACTCCCACCCTTGGGAGCCAAACGAACAAGAATGGGCAGAGGCCAGCCTGGGGAGGGATCCAAATGACACTCCGAGCTGTGAGCAGACTGAAAGCCCAGGACGGGAGGCTTCAGCTGGAGAGAATGATGATGATAACAATAACAACAACAATGATAATAATAATAACAACAACAACAACAATAACAACAACAATAATAATAACATCAATAACAACAACATCAATAACAACAACAACAATAATAACATCAATAACAACAACAATAATAGCAATGATAATAACAACAACAATGATAACAATGATAATAACAACACCAACAATAATAACAATAACAATAATAATAACATCAATAACAACAACAATAACAGCAACGATAACAACAACAATAACAACAACAACAACAACAATAACAATAATAACAACAACATCAATAACAACAATAACAACATCAATAACAACAACAATAATAGCAATGATAATAACAACAATGATAACAATAATAACAACAATAACAACAACATCAATAACAACAACAATAACAACATCAATAACAACAACAATAATAGCAATGATAATAACAATGATAACAATAATAACAACAATAATAATTTCATTTACAAAATGCTTTTCATCTCATTTAACCCTCACGGCAATCCTTCAAATTGGGCACTATTCTTTCCATTTGAAGAGTAGGAAACTGGGGTTCATAAGGGTTAAGGGGGTTTATCCATTGCCTCATAGCTAGGGAATATCAGAAGCAGAATTTGAACCCAATGCCCCCTCCTTTCCTTCTTCTTCTTCTTCTTCTCTCTCCCTCCCATGCCAATATTTCTCAAAATATGGAAGACCCATTGTATTTCCATTCGGTTGCAAGAATGCATTTGCCCCCCCAAAAAAGCGTTTCCGATTGAATTCTTCATTTTCTTGCTTTTTCATTTACGTTGTTATTTTTTTAAGTGTGTGATTTCCTCATTGGGGGGCATCCTCTTCAAACCCGGAGCCCCCAGGCTCCCGCTGCCCTTGAAAGTAGTTTGTAAGTAACTGTGGGAAAGGAAAAAAACCAACCCACATGCCCTAGTGGCAACCCTCTGTGCATGTAACTAGTCTGGGCACGGCTCCAACTTTTTTGTCTTGTAGAACATAAGCCCCTTACTGAGTTTAGTGACTTTGGGGCCTTAAATCCTTTTGAGGAACTGCAGCACAATCACAAATAAATTTGGTATAAATTAACCACCCCACAAAGATTTATTAAGTGCCTGCCATCTTTTCCATCTTTGCAAAGATGAGGAGCCCTGGGTACGGAATGATGCCTATGCTGGCAGGTTCTTTTGACTTGTTTAGTTCTGATGAACTGCTTCTCCCCCCACCTTATTCTTTTGTATTCTTCTTTACAAGGAGTAGTTTCCTAAGGAGTGGAGTGAAAAATGTGTCAGGAAAAGAAGGTGGTGTAAAAAGAAAAGATTAAGAAACTTAAAAAAACCCCAAACCTAAACCCTTTATTCTCCGTGTTATCAGTTCCAAGGCTTTTTAGAAGAGGGGTAAGAGCTAGGCAATGGGGGGAAGTAACATGGCCAGGGTCACACACAGCTAAAGTCTCTGACGTCAGATTTGAACTCAAAACCTCTCATCTCTAGGGGTGGTTCTTTTTTTTTTTTTTTTTAACCCCTTAACTTCTGTGTATTGGCTCTTAGGTGGAAGAGTGGTAAGGGTGGGCAATGGGGGTCAAGTGACTTGCCCAGGGTCACACAGCTGGGAAGTGTCTGAGGCCGGATTTGAACCTAGGACCTCCCATCTCTAGGCCTAACTCTCAATCCACTATGCTACCCAGCTGCCCCCTAGGGTTGGTTCTTTATTCAATGAGCCATCTAGCTCCCCCTATTAATAAATATTTTAAAACAGAAGGGAAAAGAGGAATAAAAAGCTCCTTGAAGATAAGAATAATCTCACCTTTATGTTTATAAACCCAAAGTCTAGCTTGGTGTCTGGCATATTTGTTGTTGTTTTGTTGATTAGTTATGCCCCACTCTTTGTGATCCCATTTGGTGTTTTCTTGGCAAAAAAGACATTGGCACAGTTTACCATTTCCTTCTCCAGTCTGGTATATATTAGACATTTAATATATGTTTATTGACTGAATGTGAAGTCACAGGCCCTGACTTCTGCTGCTTTCTACCTGTATGACACATTCGTTTCTCTGTGCCTCAGTTTCCTCAATTGTAAAATAAGGGTTTGGACTAGCTGATGTCTGAGGTTCCCCGTGTGAGCCCATGAGCCTATAATACTTCACTGACCAGAGCTTTAAAGACACGAGCTTTGGAATTCTGGGATTTTTTTTTTATTGTTCTTCTTTTGGAAAAAAGGAAATGAAATACAAAAAACTTAAATGGAGAATGCCAAATGTGCCAGAGTTTACGACATCCAGTTTGGCACCAATTTAAAGTAACATCGAGGCTAAGGAACCTGCATCATACACTTTGGTCTCTGGCCCCGAATAACTGGAGTACATCCAGGTAGAGGAGGAAATGAACAAGGCATGAGAAAGTAAGACTGATCTAGAGGTAACAGCTCCTACCTGGCACTTAAAAGCTCATTAAAGTAATCTACAGCTCAGCTGCATCCACCAATCTTCTCTTTGCCTGCAGCAATGGGCATCCTAAATAAAACCACTCACTCTGGCCCAACCCCAAGCTTTTCTCTCTTCCCAGAAGGCAAGTGCTGGGATGCTAAAGAGAGAAATCAGATCCATTTTGGTTTTTGAAACCTTAGGGCTTACCAAATTTGAGTGGATGGATGGATGGATGGATGGATGGATGAAAAAGCATTTGAGTGTTAGAACAAAGTAGGTACTTCATAAATGCTTGTTAATCCATTTATTTATACTTATTTGTGATTATGTTGAAAGGCCCCAAAAGTCACATGACCTTTGACCAAGTGTTATCTCTACTGGACCTGTGTCCCCAAAGAGATCAAAGAAAGAGGAAAAGGACTCACACTTGTCAAAGGTGGAATCTAGGAACCCCCAAAATTGCAGCCTATTGTGATAATGAGATTAAATCTACCTTGCCCATTCTCAAATCTAATCATCAAAAGTGTAAACAACTCCACTTAACTCACAAGTTGGGAGGTCTGTGACCCACGTGTGCTAGAGTGAGTGATGAATCAGAGTTTACTGACTGCCTCCTGGGCAGTCCTAAGAAAAGCGTCTGTTGTGATTGGACACGTAAACTAAGAGGGAGACACAAGAAGTACACAAGAGAAGCCCCTTTAAAAGAGAGTTCAGCTAGTTCAGTGTCTCTCTTTTCTTGTTCATGACTTGGATCTGGAGGAGCACTGGCTGAGACTTTGGACTAGGTGAGATTGCTCTTAATCTCTCCCTTGAAATTACATATGGGGAGTGTTAAGACTAAATATTCTTGGATTCTCTGAAGGAACTCTCCTTTCAAGAGAGGACCAGAGACTGAAGCTTTTGCTTCCATTCATCCCTGACCCTCGGGCCTCAGGGACTCTCAGTTCAGCCTTCTCTGATTAAGGACTAGTTAAATCTGCCTGGGTTGAGCCAGGGGCTGGAGCAAATTACTCAGTGTGTTAGATTATTTATTCTATCTTATTCTCTCTCTAATTTTCTTACACTCTCTCTCTCTCTTCTCATTTGTAAATAAACTTCCATAAAAGTCATTTTGACTTGAGGTTATTCTTTAATTGGGGATTGATAATTATTCAATTCCCTGGTGACCACACCTTTAAATAGTAATATATCCAATCAAAACCCCCTTTTCCCTCTTACATTAGTGAGATTTGATGATCTAGGCTACAAGTTTGGAGGTTTCTAGATTCCACGTTGACACACTTTTTGTGGTACCAAAGATCTGGAAACTAAAGGAATGCCCAACAATTGGGGAATGGATGAGTAAATTATGATGTGTGAATATCATGGAATACTACATACTGTGTAAAAGGAAAAGAGGATTTCAGAGACATCTGGGGAGACTTATTTGAACTGATACAAAGTGAAGGGAGCAGAACCAGGAGATCAATTTATCCTAAGCAAAAATTGATTGCAAAAATGAACAATTTTGAATAATTTAATAAAAGTGATCAGTGCTATGAGCAATGATGATTCCAGAGAATCAATGATGCAAAACAAAATGTTACTTCCTGCCTAAGAGGCAAAGGAATAATAAGCAGGATAAAGCATATTTTTGAAATGACTCATATAGGAATTAATTTTGCTTGACTATGCTTACTAAAAGCAAAAAAAAATTGTCTTCTGTCTTAGAATAGTTATTAAGTGCGGATACTAAGGCAGAATAGAGGTTAAGGACCAGGCAAGTGAGTTTAAATAACTTTCCCAGGGTCACATAGCTAGATTTGAACCCAGGACCTTCAATCTCCAATCCTGACTGTCCACTGAGCCTCTGACTATATTTATTTGTTACAAAAGTTTTTATTTTTCTTTTCCTTTTTATTTTGGGGGAGTGGGAAGGAGAGGAAAATACTTAATCATTGAAAATTAAAATGTAATTTTCAAAATAATGTAAGCTTTGGGCGGATACCAATGCTAGTTACCTTGGCAAGTCACAACTTTTCTGGGCTTTCACTTCTCTTCTACAAAATGGGGGAGGGATTGGACTAGAGAACCCCTGAGGTATCATCCAGCTCTGAATTTATGATCCTAATGTTTTTGTTTGTAGAAGCCAGCCAACAAGTATGTGCCCCTTTTTGGATAAGCAATAAAAATCGGTATCTGTCCTCCAAGAAGTTAAATTCTTGGAGAGGGAGGAGGAAGACACTACCAGTTCATAGATAAGTAAATGCAAATATGAAAAGAATATCAAGTGATTTGGAGGGTGGGAAACCTTAACTACTGGAAAAGAACAAGAAGGGCCTCATCTGGGTGCCATTTTGGGCCAGTCAAAACAAGGGAGGAGAGAGAGGGAATGGATGTGAGAGGGAGTAACTATTAATTTGCTAACAAATACTTAGGGACCATCCTTAATACATGTTTAGCATCTCCTTAGGTGGTTATGACCTGAGGGTATGTACACAGAAAAAGGGTCCGCACAGGGTCCGCACATTTTTGTGGAGCTCTGCCCATCTGACAAGTTCAAGCATTGGCTTCTAGAATTCCAGACCTGGAGGGGACCTTAGAGATTTGCTCGATGGCTGCTCTTCATCGGACTGATGAATCCAAGTGATTTCCTTTGGTGTATTAGTTGCTGATGACTGGCCTGCTAGTGGCACCAGAAGATGCCAGTCATTGGGTTGTGTTCGCCATTTTGTATAAGGGGAGAATCCCACCGTGGCTTGGTCTGTCTAGTCACCGAGGACAGCTTCTCAGGTCATAGAATGGATGTGTACTACGGATTAGGACAATGGAAATTTGAGTGCCAAGAGATTTCAAAGATCTGCTCAGACTTTTTAAAATCCTTACCTTCTGTCTTAAAATGGATACTAATTATTGAATTCAAGACAGAAGAGCTAAGCAATTGGAGTTAAGCAATTTACCCAACGTTACCCAGTTAGGAAGTGTCTGAATACAGATTTAAATCCAGGATCTCCAGTCTCCAGGCCTGGCTCAACAAGCTGCCAATATCTGAATCTTATAGATACTTGGAATAATCCTGGGTTGTTTCAATGTAGTGGCATGTTATTGTAGTGCAAGAAATAATGTGGGAAAATTCAGAGGAGCTTTAGGAAGAATATGTTAAACTGGAAAAAACACAGAACTATTTAATAGTCAGAAAAACCACATCTTTGATCAGGAGAGGGATAAACAGTATAATCCTCAGGCCTCCACACAGAGCCCAAGGCTCTGGTGACTCTGGGTATGGTGTCTCTGGGAGTGCCCCCTCACTAGATGACAATTCCAAAGCACCATAGAATTTGGGGAACTTGTATACCTCTTGGGGAACTGAGGACAGGAGTATAGTTGATTGACTTTACAATGGCTACAAAGAAATGAGGAGTTCTAGACAGGATTATCAGGGAGAGGCTGATGCTTTATAATAGACACAAAAGGGAAAGATTCAGTCTAGGGCTGGGCTACCTGAGAAAGGACTTTGACTCAAAGGGAGAAACTACCAGGACAAAAAACTTAACTTAATTACTTGACACCTTAGTCTGAAACTTGTGAAGTTGAGATTTCCCTCTGGAAGAAATTCTCATGTGACAAGGTCAAGCTGAGTTCTTCAGACCTCATGCAGCTACAACTGGGGGTTCCCTTAGTTTCTACATTGACAAATATATGAACTGATCATAATAATAATGGACAAACATCTCTTTAGCATGTTGAGGCTTCTAAATAACTTTTGTAAGATTTAAATGAATATGTAATAACTACAAGTATTATATTTATAAAGTTTATTAATAATCACTTGAAGTAGAGAGAAAATAAACTAAAAGTGATAGGAGTACAAACAGAATTATCTAACAAAAAGTAAACCCAGTTGAGTAAGTTCTCCAGCTCTCTTCCACTACTGCCATCAAGGGAGAGAGAGAGAGGCGGGGTTACACAAAATTGATATCCTCCCTACATTAGCACATAAAGTGGGATGCTGAGAATTGTAGTTTTAGGGTTCAGATTCTGATACACACTTTACACATGTGATATCATTTCATCCTTATAATATAAAATAAAATTGTTAGGAATACAGTTTAAATGTGCACGTATGTGTAATTATATGGAGAAATAACTGATTTTTAAAAGATGTCAATACAGGGGGCAGCTGGGTAGCTCAGTGGATTGAGAGCCAGGCCTAGAAATGGGAAGTCCTAGGTTCAAATCTGGCCTCAGAAACTTCCCAGCTGTGTGACCCTGGGCAAGTCATTTGACCCCCATTGCCTACCCTTACCACTCTTCTGCCTTGGAGCCAATACACAGTATTGACTCCAAGACGGAAGGTAAGGGTTTAAAAAAAAAAGTCAGTAAAACATTTTTCATTTTAATTTGTTTTTATTCTGGACTATATAAAAATTGAATGACATGAGCATTCTGAAACAGAAACAGAAGATTGTACATAGAACCATAACAAAGCTACCTCACAACAAACCTCAGAGGTATTATTAGGAAACCGAGGCAGCCAGAGTTTCAGTGAATTGTCCAAGGTTCCTTCTATAGCTAGTAACTAAGGCTGAATTTAAACTCTGGTCTGATTCTAGGCCAGATTCTCTGTGTACTATGCTTCCCCCTACTTGTCTCATGAATCTTTCTTCTACCCGGTTGTGTTGTTCAGTCATGTCAGACACTTCAGGACTCCACTTGGGATTTTCTTGGTAAAGATACTAGAGTGATTGGCTATTTCCTTCTCCAGCTCATTTTCAGTTGAGGAAACTGATGCCAACAGGGTTAAGAGACTTGCCTAGCATCACAAAGCTAATAAATGTCTGAGGTTGGATTTGAACTCAGGAAGATGAGTCTTCCCGACACCAGACCTAGCACTATGCCAGTTAGCTGCTCCTTCTGTATAGTTTACTTTTCTTTTAAAATATATAACAGATGTCAGAGCCAAGATGGTACAGTAGCAGCACAGAAAGCTGGAATTACTCTGAGAATCTTCCCAAATCAACCTTTCAAAACAAATATAGGAGTCACAGAATCAACAAGGGGACAGAGTAAAATAAATCTTCTGCAAAAAACAAATTGAAAGGTAGGCAGAGAGGGTGTATTTTATTGGGGTGAGAGGGGAGTTGGAAGTAAAACTGTGCACAAAGGAGTACAAGCTGCTCACCCCCCTACTTAATGCAGCAGGTTCCAAACCTGGGGACAAGCCAACTTCAAGACCCTGGGACCCTGCCTAAACCAACAGCAGAGAGCCCATGCCCACTCCATGAAGTTCCAAGCCCTGACACAACCCCAGAGCAAGGGAGTCCTTGCCTGGCTGGTGCTAGCCCAAGGGGAAGCCCAGTGCCCTGCTCAGGCCTGCACTGAGGCCCCAAGCCTCAGGGCAAGGCAGCTCACAGTGCTCTGAACTCTGTGAGTCAGCAGCAATTCCTAGAGGAGATTGAATCAGCAGCAGAAGGTAGCTTTCAGAGTTCCCAGTCTACAGGTCATCATACCACCTAGGAAGAACTAAAACTTGCAGAAACCCAAAAATAGAACTACGGGAAACTGCAAGGAAAAACTGAAGTTTAATAGAGTTCATCCTCTAGCCTGAGAACAGAGCCCACCTTTAAGATATAAGTAAAAGTAAAAAAAAAATTGAGAAAATAAGCAAACAACAACAACAAAAACACCTGACCACAGAAAATTTTTATGGTGACAAAGAAGAGCAAGGCACAGACTCAGTAAGAGACAATGAAATCAAAACAGCCACATGCAAAACTTCAAAGAAAAATGGAATTGATTTGATGATCTAGAGGAGCTCAAAAAAGAATTCAAAACTCAAGTAAGAAAGGTAGAAGAAAAATGGGAAAGAGAAATGAAAGTAATGCAAAAAGAAAATAACAGCTTAAAAAGTAGAATTGGCCAAATGGAAAGAAGTACCAAAATACAATGAAGAAAAGAGTGTTTTTTAAAAATTTAGAATATTTTCCCATAATAACATGATTCATGTTCTTTGCCTCTCCCCCACACCCCTCCCCTCCTCATAGCTGATGTGCAATTCCACTGGGTTAGAAAAAAGTTTTTTAAAAAATAGAATTGATCAACTAGAAAAAGAGATACAAAAATTCAAAGAAGAAAAGAGTTCCATAAAAAGTAGAATTAAACAAATGGAAAAGGAGGTTCAAAACTATACATGAGAAAATCATTGTTTAAAAATTATATTGACTAACTTGAAGGTAATGATTTCAAGAAACATCAAGAAACAATAAAACAAAATCAAAATAATGAAAAAATAGAAGAAAATATTAAACATCTCATTGAAAAAAAAAACAAAACTAAGCTTGAAAACAGATCCAGGAGAGACAATCTAAAAACAATTAGACTACTTGAAAGTCATGCTCAGGCCTGCATTGAGGCCCCAGTGCCTAGACATTGTAAGGGGGGAAAAGGGGTTTTATTGGTTCAATATATTAAAAGGTGGTTGCCAGAGGATTGAACTATTATCAATCCTCAATTAAGAATAATCTTAAGTCAAAATTGACTTTTATGGAAGTTTACTTACAATTAGTTTTTCTGGGAAGATGGTGGCTTAGACAGAGTGAATCTTTAAACCTCTGTACCCTTACACAAGAGATAGAAAACAATGCACTTTGAGAAGAAAGAGGACCAAATCAAATAATGGGACAGAGCAGGGGGAACCCTACTGCTGCATAACTAAAGAGGTACGCCAAGAAAAAGGTTTCAATTCTTGAACTGTTGGATCTTAGGGCATAGAAGCGGAATCCCAGGATCCTAGGATGCCTCCCTCACATGCTGTGTGGAGTCTCCAGTGGCCCAGGGAAATCTCAGGGCCAGGGGGCACACCGGTTGGGAGAGAGGCCTTGCTGACACCAGACTCAGGGAGTTGAACACAGGCACTGGAGAGGTGACTGGAGGAGAAAACCAGAGAAACACAGCAAAAACGCCTGGAAGATGGTGGCTTAGAGAGAGCCAAATCTCAGACCACAGACAGCTTGTCTTCCTCATACCGAGACAGAGAATGCAGAGCTTCAAGAGGAAAGAAAATCAGATCAAACACAGCAGACAGCACAGGGGGACCCCACTGCTGGAGAGCTCAGTTTAGCTAAAATACTCCTTCTTGTTCCCCCATGTTTTTTGGGGGTTTTTTTGTTGTTTGTTTGTTTTTCCCTCCCCTCAAGGTTTTAGCCTCAGGACAGATTAAGCAGTAAGATTAATCCAATCAATACAGGATTAATCCCAGCAATTAGACAGACAAGAAGTCTTCAGAGGGCAGAGAAAGTAACTACAAACCTCCATTGCCAGCTGGAGGAAGATCTTTCATCAAAGATCATTAAATACATCTGCTCAAACTAGCATAACAAGGAAGGAAAAATATGAGTAAGCAATAGAAAAAGAGAAAAGAAATGACAATTGACAGCTTCTTTCAAGGAAGTGAAAAGAGAGCAAATGAATAGAAATAGAAGAAAAGGAAGTAGTTCCAGAGAACTGGACACAGGCTTTGGAAGATCTCAAATTTCAATTAACTCAAGAATTTAAAATTCAATTAACTCAAGAACTTCAGGAATTCAAAAAGCAATCAAGAGAGGCTGAAAACAATTTGAAAAAGGAAATACATGAACTAAAACAAGAAAATAAAGTCTTAAAAGCCAGAATTGGCCAGCTTGAAAATGAAGCAAATAAGGCAAAAGATGATCTTCAAAGAAAATCATACCAGAAAGAGAAGGATGACCAAAGAGCGAGGGATGAAATTCAGTCTTTAAAAAACAGAACTCAACAACTAGAAGCAAATGACTTCACAAGGCAGCAAGAATA
Source organism: Gracilinanus agilis (assembly GCF_016433145.1). Classification (NCBI taxonomy): domain Eukaryota; kingdom Metazoa; phylum Chordata; class Mammalia; order Didelphimorphia; family Didelphidae; genus Gracilinanus; species Gracilinanus agilis. The sequence goes on along the minus strand of NC_058133.1, from coordinate 507,738,518 downwards.
TATAAAACAAAATTTAAAAAATGAAAAATTTGAGAATATGAAACACCTCATTGATTCAACCAAAGATCTGGAGAACAGAGCTAGAAGAGACAATTTAAGAATTATTGGTTTACCAGAA
>NC_058133.1:507711105-507728643 GCF_016433145.1 Gracilinanus agilis | reverse complement strand
TTGGATCAGTTCACAACTCCACCAGCAATGCATTAATGTCCCAATTTTGCCACATCTCCTCCAACATTCATTATTCTCCCCTTCTATCATTTTAGCCAATCTGCTAGGTGTGAGGTGATACCTCAGAGTTGTTTTGATTTGCATTTCTCTAATTATTAGAGATTTAGAACACTTTCTCATGTGCTTATTAATACTTTTGATTTCTTTATTTGAAAATTGCCTATTCATGTCCCTTGCCCATTTATCAATTGGGGAATGGCTTGATTTTTTATACAATTGGTTTAGCTCCTTGTATATTTGAGTAATTAGACCACTGTCAGAGTTTTTTGTTTTAAAGATTTTTTCCCAATTTGTTGTTTCCCTTCTGATTTTGGCTGCATTTAAACCTAATCTCTCCCATATTGTTTTCCAGTTTTCCCAGTAGTTTTTGTCAAATAGATAGATTCCTAAGTATTTTATATTGTCTAGGTTGATTTTAAATGGTGTTTCTCTTTCTACCTCTTGCTGCTGTGATGTGTTGGAAATATAAAGAAATGCTGATGATTTATGTGCTTTTATTTTGTATCTTGCAACTTTGCTAAAGTAGTTGTTTATTTCTACAAGATTCTTAGTTGATTCTCTAGGATTTTTTAAGCAGACCATCATATCATCTGTAAAGAGTGATAGCTTAGTCTCCTCATTGTCTATTTTAATACCTTCAATTTCTTTTTCTTCTCTAATCGCTACTGCTAGTGTTTCTAGTACAATGTTAAATAATAGAGGTGATAATGGGCATCCTTGTTTCACTCCAGATCTTATTGGAAAGGCTTCTAATTTGTCCGCATTGCATATGATGCTTGTTGATGGGTTTAGGTATATACTGTTTATTACTTTTAGGAAAGGTCCTTCTATTTCTATGCTTTCCAGTGTTTTTAATAGGAACGGGCGCTGTATTTTGTCAAATGCTTTTTCAGCATCTCTTGAGATAATCATGTGATTTTTGTTGGTTAGATTGTTGATATGGTCAATTATGTGGATGGTTTTCCTAATGTTTAATCATCCTTGCATTCCTGATGTAAATCCCACCTGATCATGGTGGATAATCCTCTTGGTCACTTACCAGAGTCTCTTTGCTAGTATTCTATTTAAGATTTTTGCATCTATGTTCATTAGGGAGATTGGTCTGTAATTTTCTTTCTCTGTTTTTGATCTACCTGCCTTTGGAATCAGTACCATATTTGTGTCATAAAAGGAATTTGGTAGGACTCCTTCTTTGCTTATTGTATCAAATAATTTGTATAATATTGGGATTAGTTGCTCTTTGAATGTTTGATAGAATTCACTTGTGAATCCATCAGGCCCTGGTGATTTTTTCTTAGGGAGTTCTTTGATGGCTTGTTCAATTTCTTTTTCTGATATGGGCTTATTTAGGTATTCTATTTCTTGTGCTGTTAATCTAGGCAATTTACATTTCTGTAAATATTCATCCATATCACCTAGATTCCTAAATTTATTGCCATATAATTGGGCAAAACAGTTTTTAATGATTGCCTTAATTTCCTCTTCATTAGAAGTGAGGTCTCTTTTTTCATCTTTGATACTGTCAATTTGGTTTTCTTCTTTCCTTTTTTAAATTAGATTGATCAGTACTTTGTCTATTTTATCTTTTTTTTCAAAATACCAGCTCCTAGTCTTATTTATTAATTCAATAGTTCTTTTACTTTTGATTTTATTAATTTCTCCCTTGATTTTTAGTATTTCTAATTTAGTTTTCATCTGGGGATTTTTAATTTGCTCGCTTTCTAGTTTTTTAAGTTGCATGTCCAATCCATTAATCTCTGCCCTCCCTAATTTGTTAATATATGCACTCAAGGATATAACTTTCCTCTTGAGTACTGCCTTAGCTGCATCCCACAGAGTTTGGTAGGATGTCTCATCATTGTCATTCTCTTCAATGAAATTGTTGATTTTTTCTATGATTTCTTCTTTGACTAACTGGTTTTGGAGAATCATATTATTTAATTTCCAATTAATTTTTGATTTGCCTGTTCTGGTGCCGTACTAATTATTATTTTTATTGCATTATGATATAAGAAGGTTACATTTATTATTTCTGCTCTTTTGCATTTGTTTGCAATGTTTCTATGCCCTATTACATGGTCAATCTTTGTGAATGTACCATGCGTAGCTGAAAACAAGGTGTATTCCTTTTTGTCCCTATTTATTTTTCTCCACATATCTATTAAATCTAATTTTTCTAGGACTTCATTCACCTCTCTTATCTCTTTCTTATTTCTTTTTTGTTTGATTTATCTAATTTGATTTATCTAATGAATTACCTCCCCCTTCTTCTCCCCTCCCTTTTTTGACCTCCCCACTCCCCTGCTCCCCTTGGTTTATCCCTTCTGACTTTCTCAGTAGGGTTAGATAGAATTTTATATCCCAATGGATATAGCTACTCTTCCCTCTCAGGGTTAATTCCACTGAGAGTAAGGTTTAAATATTACCTCTTAATGCTCTCTTCCTCTCCTTCTTATAATAGTATTCATCCCATCCCCTTCCCATGCCCTCTTTGTGTGTAATAGAATATCCTATTTTTCTTATTCATTAAAGTTTCTCTTGGTGTCCTCTACTTTTCACCTCCCTCTTTCCCACACCCCATATCATCTTAGACCATTTAGTACTTCAACCTCTCCCTATGAATAATTCTTCTAATTGCTATAATAGTGAATACTATAATAGTGAATAGAGTTCATTACAGAGAATTACACATAACATTTCTCCACATAAGAATACAAATAATTAGATCTTTTTGAAGCCCTTAAAGAGGCAAATTTAAAAAATAAGAGTTTTCTTTCTTTCCCCTCTGTTTTTTATTTACCTTTTCATGTCTCTCTTGATTTTTGTGGTTGGATATCGATCTTTCCATTTAGTCCTGGTCTTTTCTGTGCAAATACTTGGAAATCTTCTATCTTGTTGAATGCCCACACTTTCCCCTGGAAGTATATAGTCAGTTTTGATGGGTAGGTGATCCTTGGTTGTAGACCCAGTTCTTTTGCCTTTCTGAATATCATATTCCAAGCCTTGTAGTCTTGTAGTGTGGAGGCTGCCAGATCCTGGGTGATCCTGATTGGTGCTCCTTGATATCTGAATTGTCTCTTTCTGGCGTCTTGTAAAATTTTTTCTTTTACTTGGAAGCTCTTGAATTTGGCTATTATATTCCTGGGGGTTGTTTTTTTCTGGGTCTAGTGTAGAAGGTGATCTATGGATCCTTTCACTGTCTATATTGACCTCTTGTTGTAGAACTTCAGGGCAGTTTTGCTGAATAATTTCTTTTAGTATGGAGTCCAAATTTCTATTAATTTCTGCTTTTTCAGGAAAACTAATCATTCTCAAATTGTCTCTTCTAGACCTGTTTTCTTGATCTGTCAATTTCTCATTGAGATATTTCATGTTTCCTTCTATTTTATCACTCTTTTGACTTTGTTTTATTTGTTCTTGCTGTCTTGAGAGATCATTAGCTTCTAATTGCTCAATTCTAGCCTTTAGAGACTGGTTTTCCTTTACAATCTGGTCATTTCTGGTGTTTAATTTATTTGTCTCACTTTCCAATTGTGAAATTCTGCCTTTTAAACTGTTATTTTCTTGCCAGATTTTGGTTTCCAATTTGCTTACCATTTCGTTTGATTTTTGGGCATTGTTCTCCAATTGGGAGTTTCTGTCTTCTAACCTGTTAATTTCCTTTTGAGCTATTTCCCACTTCTCTAGCTAAATCTCTTCCATCTTTCTCATCATCTCAGATTTGAACTCTTCAAGAGCTTGTGACTAGTTTTCATTATTTTGGGAAGGTTTGGATATGATTATTTGTTTGTTCTCCTCTGCTGTTTGCTCTGTTGTCTGGATTTTCTCTGTGTAAAAGTTGTCGAGTGTTAAAGATTTCTTCTTGTTGATCTTTCTCTTTTGGGGTTCCTGTGGATGGCTTGCCATTGGGAGCCGTGTGCCCTCTCAGGTTTATCCTCACACCCCGGGTCTGTCTGAACTCTTTAGGCTCCTGAGGTCTCAGGTCTAGTTGTTCTCAGGGTCAAGCCTCCTGTTGGTCCCCTTATTTGTTCCTCTGCCTGAAGCTCCTTTAACAGTTTCAGGGAGCTGCTTCCACAGGCGTACACCCCTCTGCACTGGGTCTCCACCCAAGGTCCAAGCCTGCGCTCAGGGTCTGTGTTCAAAGTCCACACGTTCTTTAGCCTCTTGGGGTCTTAAGTCTTGCTGCTCTCAGGAGCAGGCCCTGGTGTCCCACATAGCTGCCAAGGACTTAATGGGTGCCCCAAACTTGCTCTAGCTCTTGGCACTGTAGGTGGTGTGGGGGGAGGGGGTTGCTCAGCTCACGTTTTAGTGAGAGCTGTTTCTCCCCTTTATATGGAAATGCCCCAATTCCACGTACCTTCAATGCTGCGCCCTGTTGTGGAGTCCCTTCATTCATCTGGTTTGTTTTTATGTCTTCTTGAGGAGTCCTATATGTGTTTGTTTAGGAGAGGTTAAGCAGCTGCTTTTTACTCTTAACCAAGAAGTCAAGGTAAGTGTTTTAAAAAACAAAACAAAACAAAACAAAACAAAAATAAAAACGAACAAAATACCATGAGAAAACATAGGAATAAAAGGGTCTTTATTTCAAATAATAAATAGTATTTATTTCAAACCATCAGCAATTATCATCTATAATGGGGATAAGTAGAAACCTTCCCCAAGAAATAAGGAGTGAAGCAATGGTGCTCATTATCACCACTATTATTTAATACTGTACTAGAAATGTTAGCTTTAGCAAAAGAGAAAAGAAAATGAAATTGAAGGAGTTAAAGTAGGCAATGAGGAAACTAAGCTATAGTTCTTTGTAAATGATATGATGGTGTACTTAGAAAATCCTAGATAATCAGCTAAAAACTAGTTGAAATATTTAATAACTTTAGTGAAGTCACAGAATGCAAAATAAACCCATATAAATAATCAACATTTCTATATATTTCCAACAAAGTTCAAGAGGAAGAGTTAGAAAGAGAAATTCCATTTAAAATCACTCTAGAAAACATAAAATACTTGGGCATCTATTTGCCAAGACAGACACAAAAATTACATGAATGCAATTATAAAACACTTTTCACGCAAAGAAAGCCAGATCTAAACAACTGGAAAAACATTAATTACTGATGGGTAGACCAAGCTAATATTCAAAAATGATATTCCTGCCTAAATTAATTTACTTATTCAGTGCCATGACAATCAAACTACCAAAACACTATTTTATAGAACTAAAAAAAATAATAAAATTCATCTTGAAGGACAGAAGATCAAGCATATCAAAGGAATTCATGGAAAATATGTAAAGGACAATGGTCTACAATACCAGATCTCAAACTGTACTATCATCAGTACTCATCAAAACAATCTGGTACTGGCTATTAGCTAAGAAATAGAATCAATGGAATAGCTTAGGGGTAAATGACCTTAGCAATCTAGTGTTTGATAAACCCAAAGATTTCAGCTTTTGGGATAAGAACTCACTATTTGACAAAAACTGCTGGGAAGGGGGCAGCTGGGTAGCTCAGTGCATTGAGAATCAGGCCTAGAGATGGGAGGTCCTAGGTTCAAATCCAGCCTCAATTGTGTGATCCTGGGCAAGTCACTTGACCCCTATTGCCCACCCTTACCACTCTTCCACCTAGGAGCCAATACACAGAAGTTAAGGGTTTTAAAAAAACAAACTGCTGGGAAACCCAGAAAATAATATGGTAAAAACTAGGTGTAGACCAATATCTCACACTCTATACCAACATAAGGTCAAAATGGATATATAATTTAGACATAAAGGGTGATGCTTTAAGTAAAATTGGGGCTCATAGAATAGTTTACCTGTCAGATCTATGGAGAAGGGGGAAATTTATGTCCAAATAAGAGATAGAGAACATCATAAGATATAAAATGAATAATTTTGACATATATTTTGACTGTATTAAAGGTTTTTGTACAAACAAAGCCAATATAACCAAGAAGGGAAACAAGTGAGAAAAAAATTTATAATAAAATTCTCTAATATAGGTCTCATTTCTCAGATATGTAGAGGTCTCATTTCTCAAATATATAGAGGTCTCATTTCTCAAATATATAGAGAAGGAAGTCAAATTTATAAGAATATAAATCATTCTTCATTTACAAATGGTCAAAGGATATTAATAAGTAGTTTTCAGATGAAGAAATCAAATCAATCAATGATCATATAAAAATGTTCTAAATCACTCTTGGTTAGAGAAATGCAAATTAAGACAACTCTGAGGTACCTCCTTATACCTATCAGATTGACAGTAAAGGGAAGCGATAAATGTTGGAGGAGATGTGACAAAATTGGGACACTAATGTATTGTTAGTGGAGTTGTGAACTGATTCAACCAATGTGGAGGACAATTTGGAACTATGACCAAAGTGCTATAAACCAATACATACCCTTTGGCCCAATAATATCATAATAGATCTGTTCCTAAAGAGATAAAAAAGTGGGGGAACAGGAAAGGACCTACTTGTACAAAAATATTTATAGCTGCTCTTTTTGTGGTGGCAAAGAATCAGAAATTGAAGAGATGTCCATCAGTTGGGGAATGGCTAAACAAAATGATGGTGATGAAACAAACACTATTGTGCTGTGTAGGAAATGATGAACAAGATGATTTCAGAAAGAGCTGGGAAGACCTACATGAACTGATGCAGAGTGAAATAAGCAGAACCAGGAGAACATTATACACACTAATGGCAAGACTGTGGAATGATTAATTGTGATAGACTTGGTTACTCTCAGCAATACAATGATCCAGGGCAACTCTGAGGGACTTAGGAAAAAGAACACTATCCACATCCAGAGAAGGAACTGTGGGAGCAGAAACACAGAAGAAAAACAACTGCTTGAAGTGTTGATGGGGACATGATTGGGAATGCAGACTCTAAACAATCACCCTAGTGCAAATATCAATAATATGGAAATAAGTCTTGATCAATGACACATGTAAAGCCCAGTGGAATTGCACTTTGGCTATGGGAGGAGGTGTAAGGGGGAAAAAGGTGTTTTGGGGTTCAATATATTAAAACATGGTCACCAGAGGATTGAACAATTATCAATCCTCAATTAAGAATAATCTGCAGGCAAAATTGACTTTATGGAAGTTTATTTACAATTGAGAAGAGAGAGAGGAAATAAGGAAATAAGAATCTAACACAGTAGGTAATTTACTACAATCCTCTAATTAATCCCGGTAGATCTAATTAACCCTCAGCTGAGAGTCAGAGGGGCAGAGGCCCAGAGGTGTTAAGAGAAGTTCAGGAAGATTCAGTCAGTCTTTAAACTCACCACATGGAATTCAAAGAAGATATTTAAAGCAGTCTCACCAGGGTCTCATCGTTCCAGTCAGCACTCTTCTACGAACCAGGAAAACTAGAAGACCTCCTTCACCAGCCGCCCTCTTCACCAGAAGACCCTCTCCAGCAGAAGACCTTCTCCTTTTAAAGGGGTCACTTATGTGTCACTTCCTGTGCCTCCCTCCTACTTTGCATGTCCTATCACAATAGACGATTCTTATTAGGACACGTAGGGGATGGTCAGTTGATTCTGATTCGTCACCCACTCTAGCACACTGGGTTAAGGACCTCCCAGAATTTGGAAGTGCTCTCACCTTTGGTGATTAAATCTAAAGATGGGCATTGTAGACAATCCAATTATCACAGAGGGTGGGAGGAGGGAAAGAACATGAATCATGTAACCATGGGAAAATTTTCATAATTAATCAATTAAAAAAACCCTTTAGTTTATTTAGTTACAAAAATCAATATGGAAATATGTTTTGCTTGATAATACACATATAATCCAGATCAAATACTTTGCCATCTCCAGGAAAGGGTAAGGAAGGAGGGTAGGAAACAATTTGGATCATATAATTTCAGAAAATTTATGTTGAAATTTGTTATTACCTATAATTGATAAAATAAAATATAAAACAAATTTAGCATGTAATTTTTTGAAACTGTCCTGCTTTTCTCTGTTTCTTTTCTAATCTTCCTTCCATTCCATTCTGTGCATTAAAAATATTTCAAAATTTCTTCTTTGTCTAAAAATATTTGTCTTATTCATCACCATGATTTCATCCCTCTGGGCTTAAAGGCAGATAGCAGCTTCATGATTAGTTCTTTGGAATCATGATTAGCCATGGCATTGAGTCCAATAAACTACTTAAAAAAAAGAAGAAAAAGAAAAGAATGAGGGGGCAGCTGGATGGTTCAGTGGCTTGAGAGCCAGGCCTAGAGCTGGGAAATCTTAGGTTCAAATCTGGCCTCAGACACATCCTAGTTGTGTGACCCTGGGCAAGTCACTTAATTCCCATTGTCTAGCCCCTAACACTCTTCTGCCTTGGAACCAATACATAGTATTGATTCTAAGACAGAAAGTAAGGGTTTAAAAAAAAATAATGTACCTGGACTTTTAGGCAAGATGGCTGTCTAAACAAGGGGAGGCTGCCCAGTTATCCCTGAAAAGTTGAAACAGAAGAATAATGATCTAAGAAGAATCTAGTAAGTGCTATTTTCTGATCCAGATCTGCAGAAAAATGTCAGCTGGAAGCCCAAAGACAATGAGAAAAAGTTATTCCTCCAGCAAGGAAAAAGCCAGGGCAACCATGGAGAGGACAGAAATTGCTTAAAAGCAGCAAAATGGGAGGTTTCCCCTCAGAGAGCCCAGAGTGGTCAGAAAGCCCTGTAAGCAGTGGCCAGTGACAAGCATCATGCTTACCAGCTCTGGGATATCCCTGATAATCTGTCCTGAGAAACTAGAAAGATGCCTAGAGTCCAGCACTCTGAATGAACTTCACAGATCAGTGGAAGATGGGCACCAGAACAAGGACCCAGGGGACTCAGGGTGCGAGTACGATGGTCAAAAAGCTCCACTCAAAAGCGTAGCAGGGGATGGAATCTGGCCTGGCCCCAAACCCCAATTCAGGAACCAGAGGTGGAGAGGTAAACCAAAGAAGGCTCTGCTCAGTATAAACAATTATTGCAAATCTAACTCCATAGTAATTTCAGGAAGAGACTCAAAGGGAAAAACTATTCTTTCTATAAGAACCATATTCAGACCTAGAAGAAATGAAGCAAGAGCAGAAAAAAAGCATGAACTTTCTTGAGGAGAAAGTGGCAAATCTTATCCAAAAAATGGGTAAAGCTTAAAAACTAAAATGGACCAAATAGCAATTAACTCTGTGAAACAGAAAGAAATAATCAAATCAAATAAAAAGTCTAAAAAACAGAAGAAGTCAAGGAGATGAATTAACCATCAGTCATTCCTTCTCCGGCTCCTTCTGTCCCATCCCCCTTGCACAAATCCCATTCTTACATCAGCTAATATTTATATAGTGCCTACTATATGGTAGGCTTTGTGGGAAGCTCTCCACAATTATTTTCTCACTTGACACCCCCTCCCCCACAACAAACCTGAGAGGTGAGTGCTATTATGATCCCTGCTTTTTAAAATTCAAAGATATTTTATTTTCCCAGTTACATGTAATAAACAATTTTAATACGTTTCCTGAAATAATAAGATTCAAATTGTCTCCCTTTCTACCTTCCCTTCCCCCTCTCAGAGATGGTAAGCAATTTGAGCTGGGTTATATGTGTATTATCATGCAAAACACACTTCCAGATTGGCCATTGTTGTAAGAGAACACTCATGTAAAACCCAGACTCCAAAATAAACCTGTAAATTAAACTAATGTGAAAGAGAGTATGCTTTGTATGATCCCCATTTTACAAAGGAAGAAACTGTGTCCAACAGACGTCGAGTCACTTGCTCGGGGCCACACAGCTAGTAAGTATCTGAGGCTGAATTTGAACTCGAGTAATAAGAATAAGAAGAAGAAGAAGAGTTAATATCTATATAGCACTTAGTAAATGTCAGGCACTGTGGTTGTTGTTTATTCGTTTCTGTCTTGTCTGACTCTTTGTAACCCCATTTGAGTTTTCTTCTGGTTGTTGCTGTTGTTGTTGTTTTATATAGCAAAGATACCGGAGTGGTTGGCCATTTCCTTCTCCAGCTCATTTCACAGAGGAGGAAACTGAGGCCAACAGAGTTCAGGGTTTTCTTGGCAGAGATCCTGGAGTGGTCGGACATTTCCTTCTTCAGGTCATTTTACAGGGGAGGAAACTGGAGGAAACAGAGTTAAGTGACTTGCATGGGGGGCCATATAGTATCTGAAGCCAGATTTGAACTCAGGAAGACTCATTTTCCTGGGTTTAGAACTGGTACTTTATCCACTGTGCCACGTAGCTGCCCTAGGCTCTGTGCTAAGCACTTCATGATTATTATTTTATTTACTCCTCATGACAATCCCAAGAGACAAATGCTATTATTATCCCCATTTTTAAAAATGAGGAAACTGAGGCAAACGAAAGGTAAGTGACTTGCCCAGGATTATACAGCTAGCAAGTGTCTAAGGTCAAATTTGAACTCAAGTTCTTCCAATGCCAGACCCAGTGCTCCAGCCACAGAACCAGCTAGCTGCCCAAAGACAAAAGAAGGTCCTGGGTTGGGGCTGGGGCGGATTCTGTTCTGAGGGTTTGAGGAGGGAAAGAAGAAAGGAGGATAAAAGGAGCCAAACATTAACGGAAAAAGAAAGAAAAAGGGGGAAGGGCGTGGATCTTGCTCTTTATAACTGAGGTGTGAGAGAATAAAACATGGAGGAAGAGGTGGGGAGGGTGGGTCAGATGAACCTCGCTCTTATCTGCAATGCACAAAGGTTTTTCACACACACACACACACACACACACACACACACACACACACACACGTCACTGAGAAATACGTCCAACTCGACAGGGAATGGGGGATGGGGAAGAGGGAGGGCTGCTAGAGAAAGGAATAGTCACAAGCGAAACCAATTTGCTGATCCCGATGGGGGGTGATGGGGGGAATGGGGAGGAGACAAAGGAACTAACATCCAAGGGTTGCTTTTTATCCCCTCTCAGACATTTGAGAGAATGGCTGAAAAAATCGTATGTACAAATTAATGGAATATTACTTCATGGCACAAAATGAAAGGCAATTTCAGAGAATCTTGGATAGCGTGAACCAGTGCAGAGGGAAATGAGTAGAATCAGGGTAACCATAGCATCCAGGAAAATAGCTCTGAAAAGGCTTAGCACCTCTGAGCCAATCAGCAGCCAATCATTCACCTCCAGAGGCTCTGTGACAAAGCAGGAGGGTGGCCACCTCCTGCCGGAGAAGGGACGGACACAAAGGAATAAGCAAGACATTTTTGGACAAGGACATTGTGGATTTTGTTGGACTGCACTTGTTGTTGCGAGGGCATCTTCCTTGATTGTGGGAGAGATGACAGAGGCAGGGGGGATTAGCCGTAGTAGTAATTCCCCCCCCAAAGAAGGTTATCGTAGCATCTTTTCCAGTGCTCCAAAGGGAGCAGCTGGAAATTCAGAAACAAACAGGACCATTGTGAAAGTAACATATAGGGTTTACTATATATATTTCTTTAAAGTGAACAGTGTCAAATGGAGATCCACAGTTTTTTGTTCTGTCATGTGATGGAAATGGTTTTTTTTTTTTTTGTTTGTTTATTTTAAGGTCAAAATTTAAAAAAATAAAAAAATAAAATGTTCAATAAAAGGAATATGCCTTAAGGAAACTGTTTTCCTCAGCCCTGATTAACAGTATAATTTATTTCCCCAAACTTCATATTTCCTCAGTTTTAAACTTCTCACAGGCTAGTAGTTCAATGAAAACAGTGGCTCCCCACATTTTATCCTCACTGTCAGAATTCTGGAAATGTTCACTGACCCAACGAGAAAGGGCTCATATCTCATTCTTATGGAAAAGAATTATAGGTAACTGAGTGTAAATAGCTCTATATAAACCTGCTGTAGACCTTAGGAAAGGTCCTTCCACATTCTGTACCAAAGGCTGCCCTGAGCTGCATCAAGACTCAGGGTATGTGTCCATCCCTTTTCCCTCCAAGCTTTCTCTATGCCTTCTCCAATCTGCAGCGCAAGAATGAGAAGACAAAGGGCTTTGCCTGACACAGATCCCAAAAGGTGTAACAGTCTTGTAGGCTATTCTTTTATTCCCTTGACCTTCTCACTCCTCTCTCACCTCAGTATCCAGTCAATTTTATGTAATGTTCCTGAAATGTGGCTCCTTCTCTCCTTTGACATTTGCCACTATCCTGGTGCAAGCCCTGGTCACCCATGCCTGGACTATTGCAATAGATTCTAGTAGATCTGCCTGACTCTCTCTGTTCCAGTCCATCCTCCATTCAGCTGTCTGAGTGATCTTCATAACACATGGGTCTGACCGTATCTTCCAGCCCCATACCCACCCCTGACCCCACTCAATAGACTCCAGTGTCACCCTTTTACCTCCAGGACCAAATATTCTAAGCAGGCTTCTTATACCTTACACTCCCCTATACTTCAATCCAGGGACAATAGCCTCCATGTCATTCCTTGACATGGGAATTTGCACTAACTGTATATAATTTCTGTTAGTTTGGTTGTTGATATGGTCAATTATGTGGATGGTTTTCCTAATATTAAATCAGCCTTACATTCCTGGTATAAATCCCACCTGATCATAGTGAATAATCCTTGTGATAACTTGCTGAAGTTTCTTTGCTAGTATTTTATTTAAGATTTTTGCATCTATGTTCATTAGGGAGATTGGTCTATAGTTTTCTTTCTCTGTTTTTGGTCTTCCTGGTTTAGGAATCAGTATCCTATGTGTGTCATAAAAAGAATTTGGTAAGAGTCCTTGCTTGTTTTGTCAAATAGATTGTATAGTATTAGGATTAGTTCTTTAAATGTTTGATAGAATTCACTTATGAATCTATCTGGCCCTGGGAATTTTTTTCTTAGGGAGTTCATAGATGACATGTTCAATTTCTTTTTCTGAGATGGGATTATTTAAGTATTCTATTTCAGGGGCAGCTGGGTAGCTCAGTGGATTGAGAGCAAGGCCCAGAGATGAGAGGTCCTGGGTTCAAATCTGACCTCAAATTCTTCCTAGCTGTGTGACTTGGGGCACATCACTTCACCCCCATTGCATATGCCTTACCAGTCTTCTGCCTTAGAACCAATACACAGTATTGATTCTAAGATGGAAGGTAAGGTGTTTTTTTTTTTAAGAGTATTCTATTTCCTCTTTTGTTAATCTAGGCAATTTATATTTTTGTAAATATTTGTCCATTTCACCTAGACTGTCATATTTATTGTCGTATAATTGGGCAAAAAGCTCTTAATAATTGCTTTAGTTTCTTCTTCATAAGAGGTGAGGTTACCTTTTCATTTTTGATACTATTAATTTGATTATCTTCTTCCTCTTTTTAAATTAGATTAACTAATACTTTATTTCATTTTTTCATAGAACCAGTTTCTAGTCTTATTAGTTCAATAGTTCTTTTACTTTCAATTTTATTAATTTCTCCTCTGATTTTTAGGATTTCCAGTTTAGTTTTTATCTGGGGGTTTTAAATTTGTTTTTTTTTTCTAGTTTTTTTTTTAAGTTGCATGTCCAATTCATTTTTCTCCTCTCTCTCTATTTTGTTGATATAGGCACTCAGGGATATATATTTTCCCCTGAGTACTGCTTTGGCTATCACCCATAGATTTTGATAGGTTGTCTCTTCATTGTCATTCTTTTTAATGAACTCAGTAATTATTTCTGAGCTGTATGTTGGACCAAAATATTCATCATCATGGTGGAGGAGATATGGTGCAGAATTCAGGTTAAGGAAGGATTCCCCACAGATAGTGAGGTCCAGTCCTCCAGACATTCCTGTTTGCAGATGATATTGTGCTGTTTATATCAGGTCTCTGCAAGAGATCTGTAATCACTCAAAGTTGTTTGGCCAAACCTTCCACACAGGAAAGATGAACTGGATGAATTATGTCTATTGCCCAGGTTTCAACATACATCTGAATAGAACCTGTACAGACATTGTCTGACATTTTGTCCATCTAGGGTAAGTTGAATGGGAGGAAGAAAGTGTGCTGGATTGGCTCCAAGAAATTGTGGGGCTTTTTTATGAATCATAAATTTCTCTTATTATATATAGTAAAGACCCATCTTTTCAAACCAAAAAAATTTTTTTGGTCTGAACATTTTTTATTTAATTAATTAATTTAGAATATTTTTCCATGGTTACATGATTCATGTCCTTTCCTTCCTCTCCTCTTACTCCCCTCCTGCAGCCAATGAGCAATTCCACTGGGTCAAACCAAAGATTTTACTGGTATTACATGACAGAGAGCCCTGGAAGTTATGGTTTGACTGCATATATTGTGAAGACGGGATTAATCCTATCTTCACAGAACAGAGGTCACTGCCTCTGGAGAATTAAAGATGAGAATCACAGAGCGAAACAGAGAGGTGTACTGTGGGTACAAGCAGTCTGCAAAAGTGACCAACGTGGAACACAGAAGAGGGATGAGAGTAAGGGATGTTTTCAAGACATTGTAAGACAAAGAAGATGGACCAGGCACTTGATGACATAAAGTGGTGGCAAGCTAGAGGACTCCATTACCCAGGTACCCTCATACAAGGTGGGTAACCATGGATAGGTTGCCATATTCATTACTGGAAGGAACTCATGAGTTCATATCATGGATCCATTTGAATAATGGGATAAAATGAGATAATATTTGTAAAGCACTTTGCATACCTGAAAGTGCTAGATTGAATGTCAATAAGTATTTATCAGGCTCTTATTGTGTGTCAGACATTGTGCTAAGCACAGAGTATAAAAAAGAGATAAAAAGTGTCTCAAGAAACTCACACTTTAACGAAAAAATAATAGTATTATTATTAACAGGGCAGCTAGATACCATAATGGAGAGAGCGACAGGTTTGCAGTCAGGAAGACCTGAGTTCAAAACCAGCCTCAGATAATTGCTAGCTGTGTGACCCTGGGGAAGTCACTTAACCCTATTTACCTCAGTTTCCTTATCTGTAAAATGAGCTGAGGAAGGAAATAGTAAACCATTCTAGTATCTACACCAAGAAAGCCCCAAATGGAATCACAAAGTGTCGGACATAACTGAAAAATGACTGAATAACAAATTGTTATTAATATTAGTAGTAGTATTTTTAGTATTAGTATTATTATTCATATTATTATTATTAGTAGTAAGTATTTGAGTATACATTAAAGGGAAAGGTCAGTGCTGACTAGACCAGTTACAGTAGGTTAGAGATGGGATTTTGGCCTGTGCCCTGAAGAAAGAGGTGAGGCAGTAGTCAAAAGACTGGAGGTTTTCAGTGTAGTGCACATAAATGAAGCCATTGTTAACTATAACCTTGCAAAGCAATTTACCTCTATAGACTTTATTTTCTCTATTTTGAAGATGAGAAGATTGAACTAGACAATTTCTACTCTCTGGTTTTAAATCTATAAGTTGAAGATCCACTATTACTAAGATGTGTCTGCAGTGCACTGTGAGCAATAACCTGATAAGTACAGAAGCTGAAATCAAAAGATAGAACATCAAAAACAGTTGGGCAATTCATGATTAGCTCATGCACTCTCTAGTTTTTTGTCTGTTTCCAATTTGTTTGCAACATGAAAAATAGCAATGTGAGTATGTTAGTGACTAGAAAACAATAAGATAATACATTAGGGTTGTAGCTAGAATTCAACTTGCTGAATTTATTAATTTTGCCTCTCCCCCTTGTATTTTTTGCTCAAATAAATTTTATTTATATTTAACTTAATATATGTATATATATTATCTCCTCTGATTAGCTCCAATTTATCTTGCCTACATTTTGTTAGTATATGGTTGTCTCTCCCATTAGACTGTGAGCTCTTTGAGGGCAGGGACTATCTTTTGTCTTCCTTTCTGTCCCTGCTCAGGACATAGATCCTAGTAGGTGTTTAATGTTCGATTGATCTCTAAAAGAGATATAACTTTGTATGTATTAACAGGCTTTATTTAAACAACAACAACTTTGGAGAGGGAATTGTGGAATAGATCACTATCTCAAAAAAAGTTAACCCCCCCTCCCCCCGCAACTTTTCAGTTATTGGCCTCTACGCTCCTAATGCCATGGTATAGAGAAGATAGACCAGTAGGTATAGGTAGACTTCTATTCAATATAAAGGAAAATTTCCTAATGAATGACTGCCTGTTAGCTACTGTGAAGCTCTTTACTACTGAAGCTATTGAAGTAGAGATTGGAGGACCATTTCAAGGGGTATTCTGGAGGGTATCATCCAGGGATACGGATTCAGGTACCTAGAGGACCACTCTTGGGGGATGCTGAAAAGGGATGTGAATGTGTGGACACAGAATGGAGCAAATGACCTCTGAGCATCCCAAGGTGAGATGGGCTTGCTTGGTAAGGTGGTGAGCTGCCCTCCTTGGAGGTATTACAGCAGAAGGAGGACCAGTCTGGAGGATGCTGGAGAAGGAAGGTACCTTTATCCATCCTGACCCAGGTGCCTTTGAGGGAGGACCACTGCGGGGAAGTGGGGGAGGGGGAAGGGTGGATGGAGAAACGACAGCGCATGCGCAGGCATAACCCACACCAGACTCCTCTACGAGGAATGACCAACGGTCACACTTCTCGCACCAAACGGCCGCGCGCCCGGCCCGCTCGAGCCCAACTGTCTTCTATGCCTATGCCTGTGCCCGTGCCCGTGCCCATGCCATCTCCTACTCCATTCTCCAGAGAGAAAAAGTTAGGGTGGGGCGCAGTGGGAGGTGCCGGATTCCGTACCCCGCGCCTCAGGATTGGCGGCAGGGTAGCAATAGCCCCGCCCCTGAATCCTCTTGTTCTGTTCGGGATAGAGTTTAGCGGAGCCTCGTTCTCAGGATCTCCTAAGGGATGAGGTGGGGTGGGGCGGCAGGCTTCTGCGCATGCACCGACAAGCAGGGGTCCCCAGGGTGCGATGGTGACGGTGACGTCAGTGGACGGCGCCGGCGCAGTCGGGAAACGCTTCCTGTGGGCGTGTGGGCGGCGTCACAAGTTAGCGACGTTGCTGTGGTGGGGCTGCTGGCATCTGAGGCGGAGGTTGCGGTGATAGCAGCAGCAGCAGCAAGCAGCAGCGGCAGCAGCAGCGGCAGCAGCAGCGGCGGCGGCGGCAACGGCGGAGGTGGAGGCGGCGACTGCAGCTGTGGGAGCAGTGGCAGAAGAGGCTCCGGCTTCGTGTCCGGATCCGGCTGCGAGCGCCGGCTCTTGGCCTGTGTCGGCCTCCGCTGTTCCTACGCCAGCCTGGTATGTACAGATGGCTGATTAGTATCTTCCACTCCGTGTTCTGGAGGCCGCGCGGCGGCCCCGAGCCCGGAGCCGAGGCCCTACACAAGAGGCGGCTGTCGGACAGGTGAGAGGCGCGCACGCGCACGCGCGGGCGGGGCCCCGAGCACTCTTTAGGCGTCTGCTGGCTGCGGCCTGCCCAGGCCTCCGCGACCTGCGAGCCCCTCCCCGTGCCTCCGTTTCCTATTCTTCACCGTGGGATCCGGAGCATCGACCGGCCC
>NC_058133.1:507637383-507706276 GCF_016433145.1 Gracilinanus agilis | reverse complement strand
ATGGCGGTGGCGGTGGCGGCGGAGTCGGGGCGGAGTCGGGGGCGGGTCTTGTTTACAGGCAGATCCTTGGATTGACAGCTGCGGCTGAGCTGGCTGCTTGGGGTCTTGGTGATGCAGAGCCCGAGAAAAGCCCCGAAGGATCCTGCTCTGTCTACGAGGGGCTGGATGCGATGACCTTTGGCGGGATCTGGGCCAGCTCTGCAGCTGTCAGTCGAGCGGGGGACGGTGGGGTGGGGGTGGGGGGCTACCAAGCAGAGAAATAAATACTAAGTAACCATGGGAGGCCGAGAGCCAGGCCTGATGCCTGCCTGGTGTGGGTGGGGTGGGGGGGTGGGCAGGAGTGGAAAGCCCCGCGAGTTACTTTATATGTTAAGAGGAAAGGCCAGAAGCCCCAGTCTTGGAATGCCAAACCGTGATCCTGACCAATTTCCTTATTTCCTTTGTCACCTTGTAAAGAAGGTGCTGCAGTCATTTTGTACTGCATTTTATTTTTGAGGAAAATGGGGCTCAGAGGATTTAGTGACTTCCCCAAGGCCATGTGGTTAGTGTCAAAAGAGATCATTTTGATTTTTCTTCAGCTCTTTGGAACATGCCTTCCTGCCTCTTCAGGAGAAAACTGTGTTGGCAGAGGGACTTGTCTAATTAGATAGAAATTTTAGTTGAGCTTCTGTAGGGGAAAATAGAGCTGGAGAGGAAAGCTTAATGCCCAGTTCACACAAGGAAAATAGTCTAAAGCAGCACCATTTTATTGTAGATTTATGGGGGAGGAGAAAGCAAAGGATGCTCTTAGCACAAGCTTGTGCTACTTCACATTCCAGTTCTCTTTACCTTGGAATTCAGTAAAGATTCTTCCCTTCTCTCAGCCTCTCTCTGGCTTCTGACATTTTTATGCACTTGCTATCAATCATTTTGTAGTGATTTATGTTCTATATCTACATCTGTAGCTTTAGAGCAGATATTCTTTTTTAACAGTAATGTTTTATTCTTATACCATTTTCACATAAATACAGCTTTTGACATTTGTTTTCTGACATTTTGAGTTCCACAGTCTCTCCCTCCTTCACCCTTTCCCCTCTCTGAGACAGTTGATTTGCTATTGGTTATACATGTGCTATCATACAAAACATATTTCCATATTTGTTATGTTGTGGGAAAAGACACATTTTTTTAAAACCTCCAGAACTCACTAAGAGTTAAGAATGATCTGCTTCCATCTGCATTCAGACACCATCATTTCTTTCTCTGGAGGTGAATAGCATTTTTCATCATAAGCCTTTTGGGATTGTCTTGGATCATTGTATTGCTGAGAATCGCTAAGTCATTCATAGTTGTTCATCTTGCATTATTGCTGTTGCTATTATAATGTTCTAGTTCTACTCGCTTTGTTCTGCATCTGTTCATGTGGGTCTTTTCAGGTTTTTCTGAAATCCTCCTGCTTATCATTTCTTATAACACAATAGTATTTCATTATGATCATGTGCCAAAACTTGCTCAGCCATTCTCTAATTGATGGACATTTCATCAGTTTCCAGTTCTTTGCTACCACAAAGAGAACTGCTATAAATTTACTTGTATAAACAGGTCCTTTTCCTTTTCTTAAAAAAATGTATATAGGATACAGACCTAGCAGTGGTATTGCTAGATCAAAAGGTTTTATAGCCCTTTGAGTATAACTTCAGATAGCTCTCCACAATGGTTCAGTCACAACTCCACCAATAGTGCATTAGTATCCTAGTTTTCCCACAAGCCCTCCAGAATTTGTCATTTTCCTTTTTTGTCATATTAGCTAATAGAATAGATATTCTTCATCTGGAGTCTGTGAATTTGTTGTGATGGTGGTGGTGTTTAGTATTTGGATTATTGTAGTTCCGTATAGTTGGTTTCCTTTTTAATCCTGCATATTTTATTTTGTGCATTTTAAAACATTCTGAAGAGGATTCCATAGACTTTACCTTATTGCTATCAGAGGTCTCCATGACTCCCTCAGAACTTAGAACTCTTATTCTAAAGCCTCCTGCTTCATTATGAGCCCTATGACATCTGAGATAGTCTTATTTGATGTTTGTACTTCCACCAGCTCCTTTCCTGACTTTGTCTTTAGTAGGCGTTTAATAAATGTTGATTGTCCTAAAACCCAAGGACAGTGTGGGGTATTTGCCTTGTAAACAAAGTCCCTTTATTTTTATTGATGAAATCTTGAGATTAATGAGGGGTAAAAGGAGTTTGCAGGTACCTAGCCTGCAGGACATTCATATACTATTTAATGGCCTCACTTGTGTCTTCAAAAGCCAAAGGGAGAGGATTTCAGATTGCGCTCTTGGGAAATCTCAAAAGAAACTGTTGGCACTGATTACTGCTCCAAAGCCTGAGATTGTTATCTCCTGGTTGGCAAATTCTGTTCAATAAAATCTTTACCCTGTTTTAAGTGCTGGAATTTTCAACCTAAATGAGCTTTGTTCAATATAAGCTATTATTCAAAACAAAAAGAGCTGGATGCTTAGTGAATTGTGTGTGGCATATGATTGATTATTTTCAGTGTTACTGGTATAAAAAATGAGATCTTTAGCTGGCTCAGATATCTAAATTATAATGCAGTTTTCCCTGTATGAACAGAAGCGATTGAAAGTATGCAGTTCTGTCTCAGAACATTTCTTGATACCCATTTGATAATAAAATGGGAGTGGAGGAATGATTTAGTATATTTATGCATAATGGAGCATTGATAAGGTAATGATGTTGATTTTCTGTTTTTTTCCTCAGAACTCCAGCCAATGATGAAATACAAGCCAAAAGACCACGATTAGGTACTAAATATTCATTTTCAATTCTCTGTTGTTGTTGTAGTAATAGTAGTAGTAGTAGAAGGAGGAGGAGGAAGAAAAAAGAGAGAAAAGAAGGGAGAGAAAGAATGAAAAGAAATTTGTTTGGGAGAAAATGTTGTAAGCTCTACCAAAAATTGAGTGTTGTGGAGTGTTTTAGGGGCTTAAGCCCTCTTCCAAATACTTCCCTCTGTGCCAGTTATGTATGCAAGCTAAGTTAAGTCTTCCAAGCTGTAAAGGCTTTCCAGTGCATGCCTGATTGAACAGTTAGGGATGCTCATCACCAGAAGCTGACTACCTGTTATTGGTTTGGTATCCCTTTGGCCATAGAAATTCATGTAGCCAGGCTACTTAATATGAAGAAGTGAGAGGTCTCTGTTGAAGAGAGCATCCATAATGTGTGTGAATCTTGAGTGTTGTTCCCCATTTCTCTGTCTCTGAGAGATCCTTACATTGAGCTGGAAAATATTTCATAAGCCTCTCCAAGACAGGCAGCATGGTATAGTGAATAGAGAAATGACCTTAGAGTCAACAAGATCTGGGTTCAGATCCCACTTCCGACATATGCTAGGTGTACGACCTTAGTGAAACCAAGTTGCCTAGGTGCCTCAGACAACTTGAAGACTAAAGTTGCCTGACAGTTGCTGGCCTTGGCAATAGCTGCTTCTTGGGAGTTCCTTATTTCAATAAAATCTCCTTGGCAGTAGCTGCTTCATTGGGAATTCCCTATTTCAATAAAATCAAAGTTCTAGATGGAAAAGCTTCACATGTTCACTTGGTGGATTGGTGCCCTCTGAGGTATAGGTATCTCTACTTCTGAGATTCATATCTTTTTCCTTTGCAGTGCTTGCCTATGTCTTTTTATCAGTCCTCATTAGAAGTCTATCTACATCATCAGCGGAGGCTTCTCAGACTCACCATTTCTACCCCCTCTTCTGAACTTACTTGCTTATTTTGAGGGAACCACTATTCTAGGGACCTGAGTTATCAGCTTCAGAACTATGGTCCCCTGAAGGGGACCTCCCCTTCCCTGCCCCTTCCCTTTATCTTGGCTGTTAGGCCTTGTTGAGTCTGACTTGGAATCTTTTGCATCCATTCCTTTATTTGTACTCACAGAACCACCACTGTGGTTCTCTCCTTGTTTCAGTAGAATCAAGGGTCAAGAGCCTGGAAAGAAGAGAAGAGGAGAGTAGAATAAGTGGATTCATCAGGTCAGGAAGGTGAAAGGAAGAGAACAGGGTTCAAGGGGTGATTGGACAGGGTTTGATTTCAAGGGGAGGCTGATTGGAGAAAGAAATGGTCATTGAGATTACATAGTAGTCTGCTTCACCTTTTTCCTTGGCATTCATGGTATTGTCATTGTGGTGTTTTTCTGGTTCTGTGGACTTGAAACAGCAGCAGTTCATCTTGGCCTTTTCTTGTTGCACAGTAATAGCTCATTACATTCGTTTGATTAACTGGGCCTTGGCCAGTAGACATTTGCTTTGCTTTCTAGTTCTTTACTATTGCAGAAAATTTAAAAGTTGCTTTAAATATTTGGGGTTGTATGGATCCTTTTAAAATCTATTCTTGACCTCCTTCTGGTATGTATGATCTCTGGGTCAAAGGGCGTGGACATTTCAGTGCCTTTTTTTTTTTTTAAACATAATCTTAAATTGGCTTCCAGGGTAGCTTCCTATTCAGTAGCTTCAGCAGCAGCATATTAGTGTGACTGGCTTTCTACGACTTCTCTATCTCTGACTCTTCCCATCTTTGATCTTTTGGACTAGTTTGCTGGATTGAGGCAATTTGATTTTGTGATTTGAAGCAATCTTTTGTATATTTGTTTGCAATTTCTTATAAATTGTTTGCAATGTTGAGAACTGTTTGTTAATATCCTTTGAACACTTACCTATTGGGGATTAACTCTTGGTCATTTGTGTGTGTGCAATTCCCCTGTCTTGGATTTTAGAACCTTTTCAGAAATATTTGGAGAATTTTTCTTTCCCATTTGACACCTTCCCTTCTTACCCTAGCCACATTAGTTTTATTCACAAAAAAGCTTTTCAATTTCATGTAATCTTACAGTTTTTGACCATCACTGCCTTTTTTAGTTAAGAGCTTTTCCTTCTTAGTTATGAAAGGCTACTCAGGCTGCTTCCCTTCTAATTTTTTTTTTAATGGTATGACCTCAGATATTCCAGTCGATATTTGGAGCTTATTGTAGTAGGTGGTATAAGATGGTGTCTAACCACTTTTTTATCATTGCATTGGGAAGAGTTTTTTTTTTTTTTTGAAACTGAGGGATGTAAAACTGTTTAACTCTGTACTTGGCATGCCCTCCTAGATTATAAGATTTAGTTGGGCAAATCAAGATATTTTCAGCATGCATTGACTGTAATACATAGGCAAGGTAGAGTAGAGGGGGGTAATGTTAGAGGAAAAGATGGATTGAGTAAAGGCACAAGAACTGGGTCAGTTTTATGGCTCAGTGGTTAGAGAGCCACGCCTAGAGATGAGAAGTTATGGGTTCAAATTTGGCCTTTGACACTTCCTAGTTGTGTGATCCCAAGCTAGACACTTCACCCAATTTGCTTAGCACCTACCACTTTTTTGCTTTGGAACCAATATTTAGTATTGATTCGAAGACAGAAGGTAAGGGTTAAAAAAAAAAAAGGCGCAAGCACTCCACTGTTTGGGGAGAATTTTCCCCCTTTGTATCTTTGGGTGGTGGAAGATCAGTCAGTCCAGGATCCATCAGGAGTGGGATGAGAGTAGAACCAATACAGACTGTGGTGTCATTTGGTCAGAGTCATAGGGCCTTCTTGCATGCTCCACTGGACCCAATCAGTGCTAAAACACACAGAATCTGTTCAGTGAAGCTATTGACTTTTTTTTTTTTAAACCCATACCATATCCACTGAGCCATCTAGCTGCCCCTGTTGTTGACCTTTGAGTGGACATTGTGTCAGAGCATAGTTGGAGGGAAGATACCCAGAGCAAGCTTTCACTAATGCCTTGTGACCTCATCTCTGTGGCAAGAGATTGTATTTGAAGGTTGGGGAGTGGTGAAGGGGTGGTGAATTATTTGTTAGTTTTTGCAGCAGTATTTGGTTTTCCAAAGCTGCTATTCTTTGATAAAGAAAACAGGAAACTAGCTGTTTCACTTGAAGAGGTTACTTTAAAATCACGTTTTTTAGTTTCTTTCCTAACTCTCCAGGAAAGTTGTTCATTCACTGAATCTTGGAAGACCCACCTAAAACGTGCCAGGTGCTGTTAGACACCACGAGTTTTGTCAGTTCTGGTTTTTGATCACAGGTCTAGATCTGGAGCTGGAAGGGACCTCAGAGGCCATTGAGGCCAACCCCCTCATTTAAAGAGGAGGAAACTGAGGCCCACAGAAGGGGAAGCAACCTACCCAAGGTCACCCAGGTAGTAAGTATCAGAGGTGGGTTTTGAATCTGGACCTCTGACTCTGACTGATTCTGGAGCCCCTTTGTCTTTCTGGCTCATGTAAGTACATCCACAAGCACTGTATAAGGACTGCGGCTGCCAGAGCTGAAGGGAACGCCTTTCTGAGAGAGGAGATCCTCTTGTCATAAAATGTTCATTTTGTGCTCCCTTGATTTGTAGATTGCTTGATTGACCAAGTCAAGAAGAGCATCTGGGATATCACCAGCTTCTTTGGTGCCCCGGCCCGCCTGAACCCCAGGCGCCCGGAGGCCAGTGACTGCAATGGCGCGCAGCCGGGGGATTCAACCGGAGAGGTCAGTGGAATAAAAGCCAGATATGGCTTGTTGTTGGTCCCTGACAGTTGTTATCTTCAGAATTATAAATTGCTTTTAAAATTTATGAGCTATGTAAACAGGATAACTGCTAATATTTTAAGTGAGGAAAAACTAATGTATATTAAGCATCTGTGATTCATATTTTACATTATTTTATGAGATTTAAAAAATGAAAATTTGTCTATTTTTGAAGATTGTTGTATTTTAGGCACTTGGGATGATTTTGATATGAGCAGTTTTGTTTTGTTTTTAAGGATGGATTCTCTTACCATAATGGTTCCTTTTTTGTTTTTAAGGAACTTCCCAAACATTCACCTCATAAACTGACAGATTCTGGATCTGAGAAAAATGAGTTTACATCGGGTGAGAAGAATATCAGATGATTGTTTTTTCTTTTTCTAATTTTCACTGTGTGAAAGAGAAACATTCTACCAGGTTGGAGTTGTGGTGGGGGAAAAAGAGGAACGAAACCAATGTTATGAACCTCAGGAATGTCTTTTCTCTTTTTTAGTTAGGCCTTCTATCGAAAGGGTCTGCTTGTCCATCACTCTGATTTGGCCACTTTATGCATCTCAGGGCCAAGGATGGGGACTGCAGCCTCTCATTCACTCCATGTCATTCTGGGGTCAGGGATGTCAAAGGCTAATGGTAGTTTCTGTCCTCTCCCCCAGGATATGGACTTATTTGGGGGGAGGTAAGATGAAAGGAAAGAAGGGTTGGACTTCAAAAAAAGCATCGGAATCAGGAATTTCTTTCCTAGAGTGAAGCAAACTGATTTGTGGCTTCTCTATTCATTCTGTTGGGCTTTGATGATGCCTGTGGCAGAGAATGTGGAGCTAGGCCTGTTTCAAGACCTTCGTGTACCCAGATTGGACTAGCCTTGTGCCAGTGATTTGGAGTTGTCCTTTATGTCTAATTGGTCAATTCTGATGACAGTTAGAATAATTCTCTTAGAATTGTTTAGTGTTCCAAGCATCCATCTGGTGACAACTCACTTCATGTTCCTTTTCAAGTAACCCAGGAAGAGAGTCCTTATGCTGAAAGGCTATTATTTCCACCAGGTCATTGAGGATTTTGAATCATGTTTTGGATGCTCTCTGCTCTAGAAGAGAGCTGTGGTTTCTAAGGGAACACTAACAAGGGTCCTCTTCGGGTGGGTTTATTCAGATATTTCCTAAAAGCTTATTGTTCAGTCAGAGAATAACTAGGTGCTATTGAATAACTCAGCTATTCTGAGGCTTTCTACTCACTTTGAATTTTAGATGGGGCCTTTCATATTTTCATCTTTGGAAAGGCAGAGGAAGTTTCTGGATACAGTAATTTAATTGAGAAAGCCAAAATATTTAGTTCTGCTTGTCATACAGAAACCAGTCAAACTCTGTGATTTCCCCTTCCAGTTACTAATATGCTTTTATTTGTAGATAAGAAAACGCCAAATGGAGCAAATGAAGATTCAAGTAAAGTAAAACAGGATCCCCCAAGCCAGGATATGCCTTCCTTTAGGTAACTGTCACCTAATGATAATTCTGCTTTTCTGTGGATAGAAATTTACCAGCTTAATAATATCTGCATATTTTGAAGTCCTCTGAAAATATTTTAGCTTTTTTGCTTGTTTTTTTTTTCCTGACTTTTTAAGGTGCCTAAAGTATATTATTGATATAGTCTTTTTAAAAATATTATCTTTTTTTCCTTTATTTATTTGTTTATTTATTTCTTAAAAACCCTTAACTTCTACCTTAGAATCAATACTATGCATTGGTTCTAAGGCAGAAGAGTGGTAAGAGCTAGGCAGTGGGGGTTAAGTGACTTGCCCAGAGTCACACAGCTAGGAAGTGTCTGAGGTAAAATTTGAACCCAGGACCTCTCATCTTTGGGTCTTACTCTCAATCCACTGAGCCACTCAGCTGCCCTCACTGATATAGTCTTTTAAAAAGACAGCAGAGGGGGATGCTAGGTGACTCAGTGGATTGAGAGCCAGGTCTAGAGATAGGAGGTCCTTGGTTAAAATCCAACCTGTGAGACTCTGGGCAGTTTACTTAACCTCCATTGCCTAACCATACTGTTCTTTTGCCTTGGAATCAATACACAGTATCGATTCCTAGACAGAAGGTAAGAGTTTTACAATTTAAGAGTAAAAAAAAAAAAAAAAAAAAAAAGACAGCAGACAAAAAATATCTTTACTTGCATCAGTCTTAGCAGGTAGATGAAAAACCAGGTGTTAGGGCTCATGTTTTAGGGATGGGAAAGTGACCTTCCCTTCTGGCCTGTTTGTATTATACCTCTAGTCCTGGGGAGTCTTGATTAAGCCTTCAGGAATAGATGTGTTTCTAAGAAAGAGGGCAGGCTGGATAATTTATAGCTTTTCCATATCCTTGAAAATTAGAAGTTACCCCTTATGGCTCTTTGCTAGCCATAGCAGGAAGTCCCCACAGGTTGTCTCTGAGTTATGATCAGGTTGAAACCTTAAACTAACTTTTTAATAAAAATAGATTCTGAGTGGTGTTGTTTTAAATAGTAACTAGGGTCCCAGGCTGTCCCCCAGAAGTCTTATCTGTATTTTAGCTGAAACATTTGTGATGTGATACTTATGTGAACACATCTGAGCCTTAAATTCTCTGAATCTCTCTGAACTTTGGGTCCAGTGGAATAGGGGGAAAAAAGTACTGGGTGCAGGTTCTCATGACTGGCCAGCTCACAGTAAAGAAATTGGGGTGCAGAGCTCCAGAGGCAAGGATATGGGAAGCTTTGGGATTGGAGAAAGTTATCAATGGTGAGAATTGAGTGGGGCATTCAGTGGGGTTATAGCAGGACTTGGAAAAATAGGAAGACCTTAATTGGAGCCACTCTCTGGCTGTGATCTGGACCTCTTCTTTTCTGAACTGGAATTCTTTGTGAAAATCTGCAAATTGGTGAGCTTTGATGATCATCTAAAGGGCCAGGAGGTCTGGTATCTTTAATGCAGAGACATTAGGTGTTTCAGTCTTGTTGATTGTTTTTGTTCTATCCAATAGTTTTCCTCGGAACCAGCAAGTTGGTAAGACAAGGATAAGTGGTCGTCATCATGTTAAGGCTCCCCCAGACAACCCTCTAGCCAAGAAGCAGGTTGCTCCAGAAAAGAGCCGTTTGGAGAAATCCCCTGCGGAAGCGGGCAGGGCTCTGAGGAGATCACGATGTACCGTGGAAGAGGCAAGTCCAGAGCAATCATTTTGGTTCTTCCTTTGTTGATGTTAGAGCACCAAGGGTCTCATCTCCTGGAAGTGAAACTAATGGCCTTCCTTGGACACCTGGACTCTTGTATCTTGTTCTGTTTGTATTTGGCAGGTATGGTTGTGTGGAGCCTATATAAGAGGGAGGAGGCAATTGATCCCCCTTTACTTTCCTCTTGACCAAGATACTTTTAATCGAAGCCATGTTTCCTTCCCATTGAGGAAATCACCTCCTGCCCAGTTGGAAGAGAGTCCCCCTTACCCTACCCTAGCCACAACCAGCAGGACATCTGCACCATGGCTGCTCCTTCTCTAGCTTTACTTCTTTGCAAGTCACAGAATCATTGGATTTTAGACCTGAGGAGGGGCCTTATAAATCTTCCAGTGACCCAGAGAGGGTCAGTGAATTGCCCAAGTATACCAAAGTAGGAAGTAATCTTCTGCCTTTAAATCAAGTTCTTTCCATTCCCTCCTGCTGCCTTCTCCTTAGTTTGATGACTTTTATCTGGAGATTTCTTATTCACTTACCCTGTTCTGTCAGTACCATACTCTTCATACTCAGGGACTTTCCCTCCATGCTATCCTGATTTCATCTCTAGGGATTTTCAGGTGAATGCTAGAGGCCTTCAGACACCTGTGGCATACAACACTCCAGGGACCTCCCCAAATACTCCACTTCTCCCACATCTGTCTGCCCATCATGCCTCAACACTCAGGTGGCTCCACATGTTGATGGCTAGTGCTCTCTTGCCAGTTCACCTCTTCATTCCCTTCATTCCTGCTTTATGATCTTTCTGGCCTTTGGGCCTCTGGGGATTTCAGCTCATTTCCTCATCTCTGGCCTGATTTGTATCTGTAGTTAAGCCTCATCTCTCTGGATGCCACCATGACCTCAGTAGCCACTGCTCCTTACCCTTTGGGCCTAGACAACAGGCCCTCAGCTCTGACAATTCTGGCCTGTGGACAGGGGAAGCAGAGTCTGTGGAAAGAGCAGCTTGACCTCATCACTGTAAATATGCAGTGTGTCATTTTAGTCTCCCCTTGATGCTGTGCAGAATAATCCTTTAAAGAGAAAAGAGAAAGAACTTGAGTAAAATTGCTCAGTAAAACTGTTGAAAGAAATCTGGTGTGGCATGCAGTCTTGGGTCTGCCTGCCTAAAGCATTGGGGAGCAGCATCTTTGGGGCCCTGCTGGGTCATTCTTTCAGAGCTTTCCCCTTGGATTGTTTTATTATGCTCCCATTCTGTTATATAGTTGTCGTTCTGGGCTCTCCTTCCTTTTGCACCTCAGTCTTCCCATGATTCTCTGGACTTTTCATTTCTTACAGCATTACAATCTCGGGCTAAGACCTGCTACCCAGTGGGTGGGCATCTATTGTATGTGGACCTGACCTCTTGGGAGCATAGCAAAGGAATCTTTTGAGTTGCTTAAGAGTACTTCTGATTTGTGTTTAACAAGTCCCTGTCATGTTCTTTAAAGTAGCTGTTCTCCAATACCTGTCACTTGCCTTCCTTCTTTCCTGTTTCAGAGGAAGGGTTGTCCTTACTCTCCTCTCTCTAAGGCCAACCTTCTGGCTATGTCTTTGCTTTACTAGAAGTTCTGCATATGTTGTTGTTCAGTTGGTTTCAGTCACATTTCACTCTTTGTTGACCCCATTGAGGGTTTTCTTGGCAGAGATACTTGGAGTGGTTTGCTGTTTCCTTCTCCAGCCCATTTTACACACAGAGAGTAAATGTCTGGGGCTGGATTTGAATTCAGATATTCCTGATTCTAGGCCCAAATCCCCCAGTTATGCATATGGGAGCACTTAATGAATATTTAATGATCTCACTGACAATCCTATCCACTTTCCCCTCTCCCAGTCTACTCTCTATGAGCCTCTTTTCATCACCTTTTGGTTCTATCAGTGCTTTCCATTGGAGTCTTAACTCCCTTTGACTACTTTCTAATTTCCTTTTAGCCCCTTTAGGAACCTTTACTTCCTTGCTGCTTGCTCTCAATTATAACTTTCATCACTCAACTCAGCTTGGCTTTTCCAAGGACCCTGTTGACCCTCTACTTCCTAAATTAAGTGGTATTTTTTCAGTCCCAACCCTTCTTGTCCTCTGTAGTTTTTGAGACTCTTTCTGTCCCCTCTTTCTGGATCCCCTTCTCTGTTGACCTGTGAGAGAGAACATACTCCTTTTTAAAAAATTTCTCCAGGTTATTTTTTTCTTGTGTTCTCATCTCCTTCCCAACCCTATAGTGGCGACCCCTGAGGTTTTCCCCCTGACCTGCTGTCCATCAGCAGTTTAATTTTCTACCATGGCATCACCCTGCACCAAGCTTGATGCCATTGACTCCCAGACTTCAATCTCCAGACTAGACTATTCATCTGAATCCAGCTGCCTCTGGGCTCCAACCACCTAGATGGGGAGAACTTTATCCTCATTCTCTTCCAAATCTAGTTCATTATGTTTCTCTAAAATCTGGTTCTTCCTTTCTTTTTTCAAGTTGTATCACAATTCACTTGTCAACATGTGTTAGTATTATCTCTTCCCTCACTTTTTATATTTTGGTCAATTCCGACTGTAAGGGTTAAAATGAAGGTTGGACTAAATGTATAAAATGTGGTCACTGAAATTATTACTCAAGTAAGAATGACTTTTTATGGTAGTTTTATTTACAAAAGGAGAGAGAGCGAAAGTAAAGGAAACGTGAAAGAGGATAGAGTGAGATATCTAACTTAACACACTAAGTATTTTGCTCCAGCCCCTGGCTCAACCCAGGCATGGCTAATTAGTCCTCAGCCAGAGGGCCCTCAGCCTCTAACCAAGAGCCCAGTGATGAATAAAGCAAGGGCTCTAGCCACGAAGCCTCTTCCAAGATGGAGGCCTCTCTGGAGGCTAGCCAGGAAAAGGTGTAAGCATTTTCACTCACCCACATGGTAGTCCTAAAGGAAAGGTCCAAAAGCTGCCTCACCAGTCTCAGGTCCATGAAGCAGATCCTTCACCAGCTTGCAACTCGAACTCCAACTGCAACTCAAATTCCAAAGAAGTCCCTCTCACAGGAAGTTGCAACTGCTTTTAAAGACTCTTCTTTGCATCACTTCCTGTGCATTCTTTCCACTTTATGTGGACCAACTGTAGCTTTAGCTTTGCTTTGGACTGCCCAGGGAGCAGTCAGTTTTTTCTGATTTGTCAACCACTTTAGCACACATGGGTCACGGACCTCTCCCACTTAAGGATAAAATGGGATATATATACCTCTGGTGATTAAATATAAAAATAGACAGGGGAGGGTTAATCCCATCTTCCCAATCCCCTCTATGATCCCTTGGGAGACTAGTCTCCCCAATTATTTGACATAATCATCTTGTACCCCCCAAAATCTTCTAACTACAGGTGCATACAACATTGCATCTTCTAAGAGGAAAATACAGTAGTTAGAGACAAGAGGGAAATAGAAGAGAGAGAAAGCAAAACCAATGTTTGCTAGGCACATTGACAAGAAGTCAATTAAGGGGCAGTTTTCTTTGGCATAAGAGTTTACATTCAGAATAACTGTATTCAAATCCCTTTCAGTTCAGTCAGTTGCACCCCAAAGTTCATTCTGGATCTTCTTCATGCAATGTAGGTTTCTATAGGCATCTTTTTCCAAACAGTTAATTTTCTGGATTCAAGGAGTTAGCAAGCTTCTTTCCCTCAAATTTTTCTCAAACAAAATTTTAAATTGTGGATTTTATGAACATACAGTCCCTCCTGAGGAGGATGTTGACCAATACCCAGATCAGCTCAGGATACATGGTTGAATTATGGGGTGTATAAATCAATTATCAAAAGAAAGTCAAAATCATAAAAAGAAGAAAAAGCAAATAGAAGAAAAATTAAACTTTGGGAGAAAGAAAAAAATTCAAAGTCAGAATCAAAATATCAAAAATCTATGTATATAAAAATTTCTGAGTAAACAAGAATAAATTCATAACAGGCCCTTGTATTAGGGTCTAATTAAAGTAATTTCTGTCCCACAAGTCTGTAGGACAAAATGCAGTAATATTGCACTTAACTCATTATCAGCCAGGACTACAGGAAGTTGCCATACTATAAGAGAGAAAAAGGGACTAGATCTTTGTGTAAAAGGGAAGTATGTTTCCCTGATCTGATTTTACCTTCATACTCAGAGATAGGGGAGCCAGGGTGATAGCCAAACTTCAGTACTTGTCCTAATGTGGTACAGGGAAGGCCTGCGTCTGATGTATGTCAAACTACCGCAACCTTGAACCTCAAACAAGTCCTTTGTCTTGGCCCAGAATCTCATCAGTCCCATTGGGATTGATTGGTCTCCTTGACCTTGTGCTTCTTGACACTGTATAATGGTTCTTGACACTGTATAATGTTCCCTTCTCTTGGATTCAGACCCAATCATTAATCACAGTCCCATAACATTTATCAATAAATGGCAGGTTTCCATAGTCTTAAAACTTTTGGTTATGCATTAATATTGGAGTAAATATATATTTTAAACTTATATTACTGCAAAATCAAAAAAAAAGATTTAATATTGCTTGTATTTCTCTCAACTGCTCCCTTTTCTTTCTTCCCATTGCTGCCTATCTCCAGGTTCAGACTTATTAGCAATTGCTTTGACCATTCTAGTATCTTCCTAACATATCTTCCTTATCCATTCTTTCTCCACTTCAATCCATCCTTCATGTGGCTTATATGAAATTCCTTTAGGTATGGATCTCATTAGATTAATTCTTCTGCTTCCCTCCATGTACCTCCAGGCTGTGGCCAAACTAGATTGCTACATGCCTTTCTTTGTGCCCACTATTATCTGTGTTGGAAATGTGCTTCCTCCCCTTCTTCATCTATTGAATTATCATTCATCTTTTCTAGTCCAATTTAAATGGCACCTCCCTGATATTTCCTGTCTGATTCCCCCACTCATTTGATAATGACTTTTCTCTTAATATATACCACTTTGCAACTCTCTAGAGCACTTAATCTCTTATTATTTTGATTCTAGTTTATTTGTCACACAAACTTCCCATCAGTCAATCCACACATAGTATATGACAGGTTCTGAGGATAAAAGGACACAGTATAAGACAGTTTCTACTTTCAAATTGTTTCTGTTTGAATGGGGAATGCATTAGGTCAGGGTCCATGTTTCTTTCTAATGTAGCTATTTCAGTCCCTAAAACAGTGGGTATTAAGCCTTATGTGGTATTTAATAAATGTAAATGTAAAGCTAGAACAAGGGACAGTCTTTAAATATGGTGCCCTTAAGGACCCTTGGACAATAATACCTTGGTTAATGGCCACATAGGGCCCAGAATGACTAGGGGTGCTGCTGCTTAGTGGGTACAGAATCTGGGTCCTCACCATGGATTCTTTGCATGTGGGCCAGCAATTTCCCTATTGGCTTTTGTCAGCATTTCCTTCCTTTTCCTAGGGTGTTCAGAGAGAGGAGAGAGAGAAGTATCAAAGGCTATTACAACGACTTAAAGAAGGATACCATGGAAACTGTCTCACTCCTGTCAATGCAAACCATCACAGGTAACAACAGCTATTGAGGTGGTTGAGGGTGCTTGTCTTTTTAAGAGAGTGACAGCCAGGAACTGCTGGGCAGGTGAATGGCTGGGGAAAGGCTGGTGGCTCTTCTGTTCGTGTGGCCATCCTGGGTCTCGTGACCATATCAGAGGGTGAATCCAGTATCCTTGTCCAGGTGTTTCTGGTGTCTCACTTCTCAAGGCTCTGCCACTTAGCTTATCTCTGTGACCAGGATTCTTTGCTTCCATTGGGATCCAGGATTTTTTTTTTTTTGATGTTTTGGTTGTTTATTCTCTGAGTGCCAGATCTAGAGTCAGGAAACTGGTCAGGGTTCTAGTCTTATGACCACTAGTTACGAAGCTATGTGACCATAGGCAGATTACATAGCCTTTCTGAGCCTAATGTTTCTTTATCTATAAAACAAGGATAATAATAGCCTTAGAACCAATTTTACGAGGTCATGCTAAGGATCAGGTGTTAATAATGTACGAAAAGTACTTTAGAAATGTGTGCTGGTGCTCCCTTTGTCATCACCTATAATAAAGTTGGAAAATAGTTTCTAATTATGGGTTGGTTACAATAAAGAATGCTAGGATAAGGAGTGACAGACAGGATTGTTAGAATTTTTTAAATTTCAAAACATTTTGGGATTTTGGTAGAATTTTTTAATTTCCCTAAGTGACAGAGAAGTGGAATTTATTGGAATATTGAGAAAAATCTAGCAGTTTCCCAGATTCTAGCTTACTTTCTTTTCCCTTTGTCTTCTTTTGCTAATTTTTCCTTCCTTCGGGGGTCAGTTAATAAGTATATATTAAATACCTACTATGTGCCAGGCACATAGGTGCTTGGGAAACAAACATAAAAAGGAGTCAAACTGGTCAGCATGTTTAAAGAAATCTGATGGCAGGCTATGGATGATAGACCTGCCAAGGATACTGAGAAATGGTGGTCAGAGATATAGGTTTACCAAGAGATAATAGTGTCATAAATCTCCTAGAGCAGTGATGGGCAAATGTTTTAAAGAGTGGACCAAAGGAAAGGAAATGCTTATCTGTTAGTCTGTTTCTAAGGCAACTCTTTCGAAGTTTCATTGTATTGTATCCTACTCGTTATATTCGTCAGATTAGGAATAATGTTGTGTGGCTGGATAGAATATTTCAGGGGACCACATCTGGCCCACAGGCCGTAGTTTGCCCATCACTGCCCTAGATGTTTCCTAGAAAGAGAGAGTGGCCAGTAGTGTCAGGTCAGTAAGGGTGAGAATTGAGAGAAGCTCATCAAATTTGGCCATTAAAAGAGATGATGATAATAAGTTTAGAGAGAATAATTTCAGTTAGGTGAAATCAAATTAGAAAAGTTTGTGGAGTGAATAGGTAGAGGGAAAGAGGAAGTTGTTAGAGCCTGAATGTGTAAGAGAGGAGGAATAGCATGAAGGGATGATAGGGGGAAATGAAGATTTCTTAAGAATGGGGAAGACCTGGGTTAAGCAGCAAGTACTAGAGCAGTAGGGAGGGAGTAAAAATAAATTAAGGGTCAGGGGACAGGAGCAACATTGGATGGGACAAGGGGAATTGGATCAAGCATCTAGGTAGAAGAGTTGGAATTAGAGAAAAGGGCCGGGCCACCTCTCATAAGAGATTGTAGTAAAGGAGAGGAGAATAGGGGATGAGGGCATTAGGCTCAGATGTAGAGTGAGTGAGGAATAGGGAGCTCAAAGTGAATGGCCTCTTTTCTCAAAAATGTATAGGACTGTCTGATGGGGGCAGGGAGGAGTTGAGAA
Source organism: Gracilinanus agilis (assembly GCF_016433145.1). NCBI lineage: Eukaryota > Metazoa > Chordata > Mammalia > Didelphimorphia > Didelphidae > Gracilinanus > Gracilinanus agilis. The sequence continues at coordinate 507,689,170 of NC_058133.1, read as the reverse complement.
AGAGAAGATTTGGACCATCTTTTATCGGGAGTGACATATAGAGTCAGTTTAGGGGGCAATGAGGTGGCTCAGTAGATTGAGAGCCAAGCTTAGAGACGGGAGGTCCTGGGTTCAAATTTGATCTCAGATAATTCCTAGATCTGTAATTCTAGGCAAGCCACTTAACCCCTGTTGCCTAGCCCTTACTGCTCTTCTGCCTTAGAACCAACATTTAGTGTTAATTCTAAGATAGATCTCCTATTTAGGAAGATTAAAAAGACTACCTTGCTTTAGTGAGGGCTTAGTCGAAATGATAAGGTAAAAATTTGTAGTGGACCCCGTCAGTATGGCTGCATGACTTCTAGCTCTGTTCAGCAGCACTAGAATGGGAATGAAGTAGATGGATGATGGGAGTAATTAATGGTTGGGTTTGCCAAAGCATAAGGAATTATAGGGCAGGTGGCAAAGGATATGAGAGCACAGGAGAGTGTTTGGAGCCTTTCAGAAAGGAGGACAGTGAAACCTGAGCAGAGATGATGTTGGTCTAGAGCCCTGGGGGTGAAGGGACTAGAAGAATATATCAGTATTGGAGAGGAAAATTGTTAGGCAGGGGTAGAAGGTCGGGAGATAAGAACAGTGGTCCTGGGGCTGGGAGTGACTGCCACCGGGATCTATATTGGGTACATAGGGTGACCCTGATTGCTAACAGCTAAGGGAGGGAGGGAGGTTCTGGGAGTAGCAGTGGGGTGTAGGCTGACTCCCCTTCTGGAGGAGTATGTCAGGAGAGTGCAGCCAGTCTTGGAAAGAGCCAGGAAGCCAGTGTCATTGGAGGGGTGCTAGAAGATAGAAGGGGTATAAGAGGAAGGGAATGTTGTTAATGATAAAAGGGAGAGATTCCAGGGATGGAGGGAAAAGTCAAGCTAAAGTAGACATGAGAGGGCTAGGACAGAGGTAGCTGGTGCCTCTATTGTTGGTGGAGAGGGGCAGGTCATGAAGCTTGTAGACCAGCTGGTTCAACTAGTCCAGATAAGATAAAAGGCTACTCAGCTTTAGATTGAAGAGGAAAAGCTGTATGGATATAGACGGTTATTATTTTATTTTTTAATTTTTTTTTTACTTTTTTTTTTTCAAACCCTTAACTTCTGTGTATTGGCTCCTTGATGGAAGAGTGGTGAGGGTGGGCGATGGGGGCCAAGTGACTTGCCCAAGGTCACACAGCTGGGAAGTGTCTGAGGCCGGATTTGAAGCTAGGACTTCCCGTCTCTAGGCCTGACTCTCAGTCCACTGAGCTACCCAGCTGCCCCCAGAGGGTTATTATTAAAGGATGCACTCATTCCTGACTGGTCTGATGATACTTTCCCTGAGGGAAGCATGAATATGGAAATGACAGTTTTCAGCAAATAGGAGGGAATGGGCTCTCTGGAAAACTAGGTACCAGCAGGCAGCCACACATTTAAATTGAAGCTTGGGGATCCTCTTCATTTTTGTTTTCCCCTTTCTGCAGTCATTTCTATTTTTTAGTTCTGAGAATTGAGGATAAGAATGAGTATATAACCCCTAAAGTTCTATCCTAAGAATTTGTCGCTTTCCTCCAAGGAGAAGGGGGCAAAGTGAGGGAGGGAGAGAAAGGGCATTTTTGTCTATCCTGGTGATGACACAGGCAAGCAATCCTTCTTTCTCTTGACCTTTTTTCTCATCCAGCAAGAGAAATAGAAATTTTAGAAGCTTCCTAACCTTTAAGATACAGAGAGGTGAAAGCTGGGGCCCAGAGGGTTAGTTCTTAGATAAAAGCACTGTTTCAGGGCAGTTTTTAGAGATGAGTTTGGGGTGATGAAGCTTTGGCCTGGGTTCCTTAGATGTTGTTGCAGGGCTTAGGTGTGAGTTGAGAATTGACATTGGGCTTGACTCTTCCCAGAGGCCTTTGGATGTGAAATGTCATGTGCAAAAATGTCCAATTTCATTGGAAATTTTGGTAAATTCAGTTATTTTCATATGAGAATTATACTTGTGACTTGTATAACCAGCAGAATTGTTTTCTTGAGCTCCAATTGTATTCTTTTAGTTTCCTGTAGTCTAATCAGAAAGTTGGAGAGTGGCATAGATATTTTATAAATTTTCACAACTTGTTCTCTTGGGAAAAGAATAAGCTTAATGGGTTATTGAATTTGTTAGGTTAAAAAAGCTGATTAACAAGAATGGCTTTGATATCCAGCACACTCAGTCTAAATTTTTCAACCATCTCTCTCTCTAAAATGTTTTAAGTTTTTCATGGTATAATTTTTAATTTCTCCTCTCACTGAACCCTATCTATTAAATTTTTAGATTGAGTTTTTTTTTTTAAACCTTTTACTTCTGTCTTAGAATCACTACTAAGTATCAGTTCCAAGGCAGAAGAGTGGTAAGGCCTAGATGATGGGGGTTAAGTGACTTACCCAGGATCACACAACTAGAAAATGTCTTGAGGTCTAATTTGAACCCAGGACCTCCCCTCTCTAGACCTGGCTCTCAGACCACCGAGCCTCTTAGCTGCCCCCTTCCATGACTTTTTTTTTTTTTTAAATTTTAAACCCTTAACTTCTGTGTATTGACTTATAGGTGGAAGAGTGGTAAGGGTAGGCAATGGGGGTCAAGTGACTTGGCCAGGGTCACACAGCTGGGAAGTGTCTGAGGCCGGATTTGAACCCAGGACCTCCCCTCTCTAGGCCTGGCTCTCAATCCACTGAGCTACCCAGCTGCCCCCTTCCATGACGTTTTAATGTTGCCAGGTTTTATAGTTATATCAAACTAAGAGATTGACTTTGCTAAATGGTCACTCATTATCAAAACTGAGACTCAAAATTGGTCTTTATGTTGGCCACACAGTGCTGCGCCATTAGCCTGGACTGTGTGGCTTCCCTCTGAACCTTTTTTTAATATCCCTTGGTTATTTGGTATTGCCTCTGTAGAGAAATTTACTGAGTAGGAAGTGAATGAGTGTGATGGCTCTTTTGTTTCTAATTTTCTGAAATTTTGCTGTTCCCAAGTTCTCAACGAGGTCATGCGGAAGCACTAAGGAATGGCGGCTGGGGGGAAGAACAGCACCATGGAATGAGAGCAGGTCAGCTTGTTCCAAAGCAATGTGAGTTCTCATATGTAGCCCAGCTTTCTAATCTTCTACTTCATTCATGTTAAGAGTTCCCATCTCATATTTCAGTCAGCCTCCATTTGAAAAATCATGTATTAGAAAAAGAAAAAGGAAAATTCTCTATTGTGAGGGGCAAAGGACTGTTTTGAAACATGAAGGTATTTAGAAAAAGGTGATGGGGGCCCCCAAGGTGGCTCTTTGTTGTCATCCCTCACATGTGTAGATGCAGCCTTTACCTTTCACCACCTGGCAGCTCTGAATACATGGAATCGGTTCCCAGGGAAGATCATGGTGGTTAAAGAATGAAGGCCTTTATTCATTAGAAACCTTGTTTTGTGAGAAAATTGACTAATGTAATTTGACGTTTTGGTCTCAGCCTTTCCTGAGAGCCAGCAGCTTGATACTTTGGCAGCTTTCTGAACTGAAAGGAGAGAGAGAGGCAGAAAGAGGGGGCAGAGAGTGAGTGAGTGTGAGCGTGTGTGAATGTGTACACACATGAGCATGGCTGTGTGTGTATTTCAGTTTTGATCAGGTTTAATCTTTGCCTCCTCATTGTTCCTTACAGACAGAGTTACTGAAAAGTGGGGACCTGTTCGTGTTATGAGAAACGAGAAGAGGTAACTACCCGATGGTTTCTGGGCATTTTAAAGAAATGTTTTTTCTAGTGCTTCAATTTAAGAATGGGACATTTCTGGAAATATCACGGCTTCTCAGGTAGAAGATTAAAGATCTCTTTGGGCATCTTTTGAGGTATCGTGATGTTTTTGCAGAAAGTCTAAGCTCATTACTCAGTGTCACAGTTTGAACAGTGTCACTGAACTCTCTGTGTCTTTGGTCACCTCTACTCCTGTGCTGGGCCCTTCCTTTGTTTGGGATTGTGGGAACATCTTGTCATCCCCTAATACAGGTCTGCATAGCCATACCTCAGCCATTTGTCCAGGCCTAGCTCCTCCAGGAGGCTTTCCTCTGGACTGCTAGGGCACATTGTTTATACTTCTCTGGTGGCATTGATCCATTCTGCCTGACAGCCACTTTTTTGAGGGAGCCTTTCCTGTTCTCTTTCCTCTCTAACCTCACAAAGTGATGTTCTGATCCTCTTGTATTTATTCCAGTGGCTATGTGAGTGCATAAGGGTGGCCACTGCCTTCTGCAGGCCTTCCTGGGTACAGCTTTGAAGGCTGCTTCTTGATTTTTCATTTTGGGGATCCCTAGGCTCTCTGTCCTGCATTCTCCCTATGAGACTGACCACCCTCCTTTTTCAGTCATATATAAATATAGATCTATTTATTTTTTCCTCTTAACCCTTACTTTCTGTTAGAGTAACAGAGGAGTAAGGTCTAGGCAATGGGGGTCAAGTGGCTTTTCTAGTCATATAGTTGGGGTATATCTGAGGCTGGATTTGAACCCAAGTCCTCCTGTTTCCATGCCTGGCTCTCTATCCAATGAGCTACCACTTGAAATGCCACTTTTAATGTGTCAGTGATCGTGACATGCAGCAGCCTTTTTACATCCATATTCTGTCTTTCCATTGTCCTTTTGGTCAGCTGCAATTTTTCTCCTGAGACTGTGGTATTTCATCTTTGTAGCTCTATGGTACCACTGAGAGTATATTGTTAGTCATATATGATGGATTTAATACTAAGGATGGATTTTCATTTTCCAAACCTAACCCCCTTTCTTCTTCTGGCCTAGGCTAATGCCCTCTCTGCAGGGCCCAAGGTATGTGCTAGCTTATTGGACTTGCAACCCATTTGCCTATAGAATCTCCATAAGATGCATCCTTTAGCTACTTGTCTTTTTTCCTCTGGGGATTTTGAGACTCATCTCTTGACTGACTGTGAGTCTCCCTGAGGAGGCCTTGTAGTGAGTGTTCTGGGACCCAGTGATTCCATGTCACTCACAAACAGGAACCTAGAGAGGGCTGTACCATGGATGCCCAGGCCCCCTTCTTAAAGTTAGACTTGGCTCATGTTAGACTTCCTTTAGTGTTTTGCTATTTTATTTCTTACTTGGTGTTAATACTCTGAATTTTAAATGTTCTGTAAGGCAGGACTTGGGCTTTTTGCTTGTTTCTCTTTTATGATGGGGAAAGTCCAACTCTGTCTGGTGAAAAGCCCAGGTTCTAGAAGGCAGGGCAGGTTCTGCTTCTTATCTGGAATGGTTTCAACTTCTGGCCCAAAAGCAACTTCTTTGCTCATCATCAGATAACCAGTCTAGCTAAGTCTGGAGAGGCTTGGCAAAAGTGAGGCTAAAGAGTGATGGGGCTTTTGGTTACAGTACTTTTTTTTTTTTTTTTTTTTTAACCCTTACCTTCCATCTTAGAATCAGTACTATATATTGGTTCTAAGGCAGAAGAATGGTAAGAGCTAGGCAATGAGGCAGTGGGGGTTAAGTGACTTGCCCAGGGTCACACACAGCTAGGAAGTGCAGATTTGAACCCAGGACCTCCCATCTCTGGGCCTAGCTCTCAATCCACTGAGCCACCTAGCTTCTTAAATTGAGTTCACCAAATCATTAGTTTTACTCTGAATTGCTGAAAGGGGAACCTGTACCAATATCATAGACCCTTGAAGTCAGTGAATTAATAAGATGATACAAATCCAAGAAATTATGAACCCCATGAAATTGTGGATTGGGAGTTAGAAGGAACCTTAGAGATCAACGAATACCATTCCCTCATTGTAATGGTAAGGAAACAGGCTCAGAGAGGTTCTACTGTGTCAAAGGCAGAGGGGAGCATTTTTCAGACCTCTAGACTTCTTCAGGGTTCTTTCTCCTGCACTAAACTTCTCCCATTTAAGAAAAATGTTTTCTTTTTGTTTTTCACACCTAATTAATTTGCTAGTCTCCCCACTCCCACCCCTCACCCCCCCAACCTGAATTTACATGTGACAAAGATCAAAACCAGCTGACAAAATGACCCACTTTAGTGGGTTCTTTGATGCTTGACTTGACCCTGGGGTCTGCTGGCTCACTGCTCAGAAGAGATGTTCCATCATTTGTTCTCCAGGACAGAGTTAGGTCATTGCCATTCATCTGTGTTCAGCTGCTTTCTTAGTAAATTTTCACTTACATTATGGAAACAATTATGTATATTATTCTCCTGGTTTTGCTTGAACAGTGGGGAAAGTGCTGAGCTTGGAGTCAGGAAGACCTTGAGTTCAAATCCAGCCTCAGATACTTAACTAGCTCCATCATCCTTAGAAAGTCATTTGAGCTCTGTTTGCCTTAGTTTTCTCTATGGTAAAATGGGGTATATGTCCAGCACTGGGATTGCATGGTTATAAGAGTATTTAGTCCTTTAAAAATTATTTTTCCTTTCAAATTGTCATTTAAAACAGTAGGGTTAATTAACAGTTTCCCCAACTGTCTTTAATCATTTTTGCCAATTTCTTGGGTTGGAAGTGAAACCTCAAGTTAATTTAGTTTTCATTTATTAGTCTTTTGGAGCACTTTTTCACATGGTTAGTGGCAATCTATATTTATAATCTCTTCTACTTCTTATTTGGTTAGGAATTCTGGCCCCATCCATTTTTCTGAAAGGTACTGCTTTTCATTCTTTCTCCTACTTAATTGAAATCTTCTAAAAATGTTAAGAATTGTTCAGGATTCTATTTATCAACAAAGCTTACGGTTTTTATTTCTCCTTTTTCAGGTATTCTAAGGTGAAAATTCCAGAGGCTGAAAAGACAACTGGACGTATGTTAGAAAATGAAAGTGTAAGTATCAAATTCTGTTTTATAGCATCTTTTCGTCCTTTTATTTGAATCATGTTAAGCTTTTGGTCCCTACCAAAAATATCACAGAATTGAGTGGCTTTGTAATACTTCAAAGTAGCCTTTCCAAATCCATTGTTTGCCTTTTGATTTTATCTGTAACTCTCATTGTTCCCATTATGTTCCTTTGATTGTGGAGGGGAGAAAACTCTCTTCATCTTGCTAATGTGGTTGCCTGGAATTCCTTGGTGAACAAATAAGCAAGTGACTCCTCTGACCATCCTCCCAAGGTTATTGACATTTCTGGATCCCGCTGTTTCTCTTCTGGAAAAGGAGATGAGTTGTGTCTACCTACCTACCCATGAGGAGTGTGGCATGTGTTCCCAGAAGGCCATTTTGCTTTGGGGAGCCAAGGCTTCTGACCAATTTCAGGATGTTAGAATTCCTAGGCTTCTCTGAATAGTGCATTTGGTTTATAAGTGATGCACTGAGTGCCAATAAGAAGAGTTAATTCTAGGGATTCAACAAACACTAACAGTTGCAGCAGTAAATTTTGCAAAAGAGAGGAGGGTCCAAGATGATCTTAAGTACCAGAATATGAGGGGGGTGAAGAGGGGTTTCGCTCAGCTTCTCTTTTAGAATATGAGGAGAGGGATTTTCTGACCTTTCTGTTTCTATCACCAGTAGTTGTCAAATACTTTTTGTTTATTAAAAAGCTGATTTGTGATACCCATAGGGTTAGGGGTCCTTTACTTGAGCCAGTCAGGAAGAAAAGCTCAGACTGTCATCAGTGTCATTTGATTACATCAACTTTTCCCTATCAGACCTCATTAGGAGGACTTTTGGTCACTGATGCTACCTAAAGTGGAACCCTGCCCACATCCCTTTAAAGTCTATTTGCCATTAGTCATTAATGACTGGTAAGTAAAATGCCAGAGTGCGGATAAAAGACAGATTTAGATAATCCCAGCTCAGTAACCTCTTGCAGCTGTCAGCTACCCTTTAATATCAGAACTGGACCAACCCGTCATCACTGCTAGCAGCTGAGGTATATAGTGGGTTACTGATGGGTGTGTAGGAGATGACAACTGGACACCCAGGCTGCTGGTTTCCTGAGGCCTGGTAGAATGTGACCTGCTGACTGTGCCCATAGGAGGTGCTCTCCAAGGGGAAAAGAAGATTGGATCTACCCTTGTTAAATTCCTCATTTAAAATGATGGAGCTAGTTAGTATGTGGCCCCACTGTGTGCCATTCTCTGGAAAGCTGATTTAGTCTTTTTGCAGAAGTAGGCATTGACTTGGCCAGAAGGTCCCCTTCCACTGACTCTCAGCTCTTCTCGATGTCACCCAGTAATAGGCGAGCACATGAGCAGCAGGAGGTCAGAGCTATGGGCCGCCCTCATTTCGCTTTCTCTTCTACCTCTGCGCTGCTTTAGGTTACAGAGAATTCTGGGTGTTTTATGTGAGCAAGGCAGTGGCCAGTCTGTCATCAAAAATAGTAAAAGTATCGGGCGATTTTCTTCTTAGGCTCCGGCTGATCTCTCAGAAGAAGTATCCGTCAGACTTCACTTGGGTAATGGAAGTGCCCCCTCGCTCAGGCAGAGACACTCTGTGGTGGAGGTGAAGGAAGATCTCAGGCAGAGACGCTCCGTGGCCGAGGTGAAGGAAGAAGAACCTTGCCCAGACAAGGAAAAGGAAAAAACCCCAGAGGAGGAGGAATACCTTGAGGTGTGCCTCGAGGAGCCCCCCGTGGTGTGCCTCGAGGAACGCCCCGTGGTGTGCCTCGAGGAACGCCCCGTGGTGTGCCTCGAGGAGCGCCCCGTGGTGTGCCTCGAGGAGCGCCCCGTGGTGTGTCTCGAGGAGCCCCCAGTGGTGTGCCTCGAGGAGCCCCCAGTGGTGTGCCTCGAGGAGCGCCCCGCGGTGTGCCTCGAGGAGCCCCATGGGGTGTGCCTCGAGGAGCGCCCCGCGGTGTGCCTCGAGGAGCCCCATGGGGTGTTCCTCGAGGAGCCCCATGGAGTGTGCCTTGAGGAGCGCCCCGCGGTGTGCCTCGAGGAGCCCCATGGAGTGTGCCTCGAGGAGCGCCCCATGGTGTGCCTCGAGCCCCCTATGGTGTGCCTCGAGGAATCCTCTATGGTGTGCCTCGAGGAGCCCTCCATGGTGTGCCTTGAGGTGCTTCCTGAGGTGTGCCTGGAGGCTCGCCCTGAGGTGTGTCTGGAGGCGCTCCCTGAGGAGCGGCTCCAGGAGCTCCTTGATGAAATCTTTGAAGAGCGCCCTGAGGAGCGCCTCGAGGAACCCCCTGAGATGCGCCTCGAGGAACCCCCTGAGATGCACCTCGAGGAGCACCCTGAGATGTGCCTCGAGGAGCCCCCTGAGGAGCCCCCCGAGGAGCCCCCCGAGCCCTCCGGCCTCACCGAGGTACCGTGCTTGGTTGGCTCTCCTGGGCCTCTGCGATCGGGACATTTAAAATCACTTGCCTTGTCAGTCTTTGGGGGGGGGGCAGTTTGCTTTGACTGTAGATGACATGTATGTGGGAGAAATCTGGTTGAAACCATTGAGGGGTGGGCTCTTGGACCCCTGAAATCAGGAGGAATTTTGAGCATGGTTTAAATAATCAAAGCTAATGAGAATAAGGCTGTCACTACTTCCTGTTAGCTCAGCAGCTATTGACTATGTTGGGGAAGTAAAATGGGTCTGTCCTGTTAGGAAGATTTTTTTTTCACCTTTTAGAGGCTAATACGTGATGCTGGGCATCTCTTTGATAGTAGGATTTAGATGAGTATAGTTTAGAAACATGTCTCGTGTGAAAATGCTAAAAACAGGTAGGGGTTAAAGCAAGGAGACTGACAAAAAAATCTCTTTAGCTTCCATCTAAAAAATTAGGAAAGTCAGGTCAAGAAAATCCCCCAGACAAATTCCTTTTCAGGATTGCCTTCTGTCCTTTGCAGTCAGGGGCCCTTTATTGCCCAAGTGCATGTAGGGACATGTCCACCGAGATTTCCTCACCATCATCTCAGACTCAGCCGCAGCTCTCTGTGCCGTGTGCGAACATTATTTGGTTACCATTCTTCATTCTCCTTGTTCTCTAGTCTATCACTGATTCCTTTTGTTTCTTCCTTTGAAACAGCTCTCATATTCACTCTTCTCTGTTTCCACAACCTCTAGAAGGCCCAGATCTCTTCTCACCCGAGGCATCGCCGCTGGGTTTGTGCTTCCAGTTTCTGCCTCCTCAGTTCCCCTGTATATGATAATGTCAGACTGATTTTTTTTTTCTAAAGCATCATTTTCATCATATCTGTCCCTTTGAACATGTGCTTTTTAGCCTAGCCTTCAGGGTTCCTCATCCTACAGTCCAGCCTACCCTTTTGGGTCTGATTTTCCTCCACTCCCTAATATGTACTTCCTCTAGCATTGAGGCTTATTTCCTTCTCAACCCTTGTCTCCTATGCTCAGGATGGTCCCTTTGGAACCCCTTGTTTGGGATCGTCCCTTTGGAACCCCTGCTCTCCTTTTCTGAATCCTGCCTGTCCTTCAGGGACTAACTCTACAGAGGCTTCCCCAGCAACCCAGCCCATCCTTATCTGTCCTTTGCCTGAACTCCCTTAGCACTTAAGGCCCTTAGAATTGAAAAGCCTCTGAGCCACCCATGACAGATGAGGCTCAGACAGGGAGGGACACCCAGATCACAGAGATGGTGGGAGAACCAGGACTAAAGCACAGACCTGCCCATCTCATTGGAGATGCTGCTACCCTTCCCTGCCTCTGGACTGGGATGAGAACTCGGTGCTTGGAGAGTCAGTCACTGAAGGGCTCCTGCAGGGTTTCATAGGGTAACTTTGGCTTCCAGTGCCTTGATGGTAAGATGCCCGTCTTATACTTGGGTACACAAGTCCAGTGCTAGGCCCAAGATATACTCAGTAAATACTTAGGCTTTGCTTTATAATGTGGTGATAGAGAATGTAAAAAAGCAGACTTGGAAGAGGATCAACTTTTAAGTTGTTGATTCTTGTGTGTATAGTAAAGAGACTTGACTTTTAGTTGTCTGTCCAGTGGAAGGAGGCACTATCAGAGAAAATTAAAAAAGTCCTTTCTCCTGGGCTCACAGAGCATTTTGGTAACTCCCATTTTTGTCACCTGGATAATCACAGCATGCCAAAACAGTGAGGCCACCCCAAATCAGGAATGCTGCCTAACTTTTCAGTTTTCTCTCCTTCATCCTACATTCGACTCACTTTCTCCATACCAAGAGTGGACAACATCCCCTCTTAGAGGCAAAGTATCACCATAAACTCTTGTGTCCATCATTTTTCCATTAAACTTAGAGTCAGGGAAATCATTGATTAAAAGGCATTTCCTGGTACCTGAGCCTTATTTATCATAGGCAGGAAAAGCTCAAAGTTTAGTCACTTCTAAAGGGCTTCACATAGAGAATGGGCAATAGAAATACTGGTTTGACAATAAATGAGTTGAGTTGCCTGGAGGAAGTTGAGCTCAGGCCAGATACATGTACTATGCTGACTTCTTGTAGCCAGAAGCTAAAAAATTGAACCTATTTTCTCGTCCACTTGTAATATTGCATAATACCCTGTGTAAAAAATTTGAATTGTTTTTTTTCTCACTTTGGTCAGTAGCCAATAGATGTTTTTTATTAGGATTGTGTTCCTGAGAGTTAATTACAATGAGTTTGCCTTATTTAAATGATAATTCAGTATTATTGTTTGATTCTAAAATTAACATTCTGAACTATGGACTTTATATTTCAGGACATGGAAAAAGAAATTAATAGTGCCCTAGGCTCTGGTCCCCAACATGAGATCCTAAGCAGTGCTTTCAAATTAAGAATCACCCGTGGGGATATACACACCTTGAGGAATTATCACTGGCTCAATGATGAGGTCAGGTTCTTCTCCTCTTCCTCCTCCCTCCCTTTTGAGTATTATGCTTTCTTTATTTCTTTAGTGGCTGTGAAATGCAACTTTTAAGATTTACTAAGGAAAAAAGCTGAGCCCAAACCAGAGAATCCTCTCATTTAATCTGAATGAATATAAACACCCACACCCCAACCCCCTCCAAATTCAGGAACAGCCTGGGGCTGGGCACTGGTGAATGCAGTGATGGAAGCCTGGTGCATATTTGACTGTTTATCTGGCTTCCCCACTGCACACACCTCCCCCCTCCCTTCAAGTGCCAGCTTCTTTTTTCTCCCTTGTACAGCCACATGGTTGCTTCTCCTCATGTCCCATTCTCTTTTCTTAGCAACTGCTAGACTTACCAAGGTTTCCAAGGGTCACATGCCTGCTACACTGATGGCTTTTTCTTACCCCTCTCTTTGACTATCTTTGGCACCAGAGGGTCATAGATTGAGAAAGGGACCTCGGGACCCATCCAGTCCTGACCCCTCTTTTTATAGATAAGGGGACAGCGAATTGACTTACCTAAGGTTGCTTAGGAAGTAGCAGGCTGTGTCCTCCAGCTCCAAGACAGTAGCACACTGTTTTTTCCTGTTTTTTTTTTTTTTTCTGAACACTCTTTCCCAGGCTTCTTTGCTTTGTCATTGTCCCCAGTCTCTTGAAAGGCAAACTTGCTCAAGATCACACAGCTAGTAAACCTCTGAGGTCTTCCTGATTCCAGCCCTGGTGCTTTATCCACTGTGCCTCCTAGCTGTGCCTTCCCTGCCGCCCCTCACCAGTTTCTTTTTCTTAGTGATCAGTACTTTAGGGGCTGAGTTTCCAGATACTCATACCTACAGCTCTAGCTCTTACCGCTTTCCTGAAGCCCAGACCTTCAGAAATGAATGATCAAGCAAGAATTTGCTAAACACTGGCTGTGTGCTGAACTTTGAGGATCCAAATAGGAAAGCAAGACAGTCCCTGCTCTCAGGGGGCCCTCATTCTAAAGGGGTGGTTTCAGCTGTAAGTCATGGAAAGGTCCCCTGGGCCTTAGGGGCAGCTGCAGAGGTGAAACAATCCCTATTTTGCTGTTGAACAATTTGTAAGTGTCAAGGCCATTGCTGGTTATCTCTGTGTGTGTCTCAAAGGCCCATTCAGCTGAATGATCTGAAACAGTTCTGAACTTCCTTCTAACCCTGCCCATTTTCCAAACTTGCCCACATCTGTTGAGGGCACCAGTGTTCCCTCTGTTATTCACAAATGTCAGTGTCATCCTGGCCTCCTGGCCCTTTCTCCTTCACAGCATTATAGAACTCCATTGCCCCTTTCCTCCTCACACAACCACACTCTGGTCCTGAACTAAAGCCTCCTGCTCTGTCTTCGAGCCTCTAGCCTTCACCCTGTCTGCGTGATCTAGCCCAGAATTTCTAAAAGGAACAAAGCTGACCATTTTGCCTTCTTATTGCCTCTGGGAGACATGCCCAGTGCTCAGCCTGGCACTGAATGCCCTCCAGTCTGCCTCCAGCCTTCCCAGATTTGTTCCTGGCTACTTCATTTTCCAGACAGCTGGTCCTTAGCTGTTTGCATAGGCTGTTGGGCTGTCTGCCTTGCCTGCATCATGTGTTCTCCTCCCCGTGCTCCTTTCCAGCTTGGCATAGACTGGGGCTGCCTCCAGTCTTGATCTTCATACTTAGTCTCCTCATTCCCCCCACACCAGTTAGTCTAATTCTTTTATTCCCACCTCCAATTAGTTTGTATTCCCTTCTCTGGGCATATCGTATCCACCCCCTCTGTCCATGTGAGCATCTCGGCTTCTGGCTCCTATGTCTCTTTCTATTCCATCTGCCCAGAATTTGGGCTTGGCTTTGGGGGGGGGCTTTAGCTTTTGTACTCCCAATTTCTAACCCAGCATCTTACTCAAAGTAACTGGGGTCTTAATGGTTTTACAGAATTGAATTGAATGGAACTTGTTTCAACGCATTTTTTTTTTTTAGACTCTTACCATCCATCTTAGAATCAATACTGTGTATTGGTTCCAAGGCAAGAGCAGTAAGGGCTGGGCAATGGGGGCTAAGTAACTTGCTCAGGGTTACACAACTAGAAAGTGTCTAAGGCCACATTTGAACCCAGAACCTCCCATCTCCAAGCCTGGCTCTATCTGTTGAGCCACCTAACTGCCACTGGCTATCTTTTGTATGCACAGTCTGTCCCCTTTTGAGCTTTCACTTCCCCAAAACTTGTTGTTTACTCACATTTCTAGGTCTCTTGCCCTTATGATCCCCATTGCTATACACCTTCCTCTGCACATGGGCCTCAGCCAAGGCTAAAGGCATTCATGTGCCCTATGATGTTCCAGGCCTGGCCCTGGGCTTGTACATTGTAGTGGGAAAGAGCATTTCTCCAATTAAACTTCTGACCCTCCTTTTTGGTGTTTTATAGATTATTAATTTTTACATGAATCTTCTGGTGGAGAGAAATAAAAAGCAAGGCTTGCCCATCCTTCATGCCTTTAGCACATTCTTCTATCCTAAACTGAGTACTGGTGGTTACCAAGCAGTGAAGAGATGGACCAAAGGAATAGACCTCTTTGGTCAAGAGCTTATTTTGGTGCCCATTCATCGGAGGGTACATTGGAGCTTAGTGGTAAGTTGAGTTTATTTTATTTATTTTTTTAAGCTTAACCTTTCATCTTAGAATCATTTCTCTGCATTAGTTCCAAGGCAGAAGAGAGGCAAGGGCTAGGTAATTGGGGTTCAGTGACTTGTTAGGGTTCACACAGCTAGGAAGTGCCTGAGGCCAAATTTGAACTCAAGCCTTCCCAACTTTGGACTTGGCTTTCTATATACTGAGCCACCTTGCTGCCTCTGAGTTTATTTAAAAGAATATATGTGTATATTATATGTGTGTATCTACACACACACACACACACACACACACACACACACATATTTAAATTCTTACCTTCTGTCTTAGAACCAATACTGTGTATTGGTTCTAAGGCAGAAGAATTGTAAGGGTAGGCAATGGGGTTTAAGTGACTTGCCCAGGATCACACAGCTAAGAAGTGTCTGAGGCCAGATTTGAGCCTAGGACCTTTCGGCTCTCAGCCTGGCTCTCAATCCATTGAGCCACCCAGCTGCCCCCTTAAAAATATTTTGAAAGCAACTTTGGTCTAAATGTATTGTGTATGATAGAAGCCATTTTAGGACACCCATTGACAGAACTACATGCTGTCTACCCCATGATCTGCAGATGAGGGGGTTTCTAGAGAAAAGACATGTATTGTCTCCTTTCCTTCAAGGTTGTACTTCATGTAATTCTACTTTATTTGGCCCAGGGTTTTGCCTCATATTTTGTTTGTTTATTGTATTATTTCTGTTGACAATTATCAATACTTTTTTAAGCAAGAAAATAGAATCCTTGCCTTGAGAAACTTAGTCTCACAGGAGGGAGCATTTTTAATAAATATGAGAGACTTGTTTTCTCTTCCTGTTACAGACTGAATGAAGTTTTTTACTCCTGCTCTAAGCAGAATCTTGTACCAGATACTGTCAGGACCTGTTGGAGTCTGGCCACTGATATATGTGTGTTTTTTCTTTCCAGGTGATAGACCTGAGGAAAAAGAATATCAAGTACCTGGATTCTATGGGACAAAAAGGCCATCGAATCTGTCACCTGTTGTTGTAAGTACTAACAGGGTGCCTACCTTCTAGGTTGGGAGATCACCCTTCGCCCAGAGATGTAAGGATGCCAGCTAGACAATGGCTATCACCAATCCAGGCCTTTCAGGCCTTGGGGATGAAAAATTACTTAATATTTGGTTTCTGGCTGTTAAGATTAAAATTTTCTGGAGCCTGTATTTTAATTTATAATATTTAATAAATAGGCAGTTGCTTTACCAACCCTACTCTGAGCCCAGGAACTGGACCCACAACCACCTTCTTTCTTTTCATGCCCAACCAAAAAAGCCCTCTCTTCCTCTCCAACTCAAATTTATGCTTTAAGTGACATCCCTTTCCAGAGCCCCTCTGCTTGGAGGACTCTGGGCTAGAGGCAGGTTTTCCAGACACTAGGTGGTCAGGAGTCATTTAGTGTGAGTAGCCCCCAGCTATGCATGTCTGCTCCTCTCTTTGTCCACTATCTTTCCCCTATTCATTATCTTGATTTGATCCCAGAGTGGGGCAAGTTATACTTCAGACTTAATGCCCGAACTCACTTTTTTTTTAAATCCAAAGTTAATCTTGAGGTCTTAGGGCGCCCAAGAAAAGGGTACGGGGCCAGTGTTAAATTCTCATGTGCCTAAATCTCAGAAATGTTGCAGAATCCTGGTTTGTTTTGTGGTGCTGTATAAAGTGACCCATCCTAAGAACTCAAGACTAGAATGAAATTGTGTTCGGAGATAGAAAGTTCCGATATGACCAGGGTGGGGCTCCTGTTCCAAAAGATTTGGGAAAGCTTATCCTAGAGGTTTGGGCCTGAAGTCCCTCTGGTCAGAGCCAATGTAGATGCCTTTTCTTTGGGCTTCCTCCTCAGAGGCCTGAGCACTGTCTCAAAGGAAACATGCTGTGTTTAAGGCTAGGATGCTGCTGCTCCCAGGGAATGCCTCCGTGGGTGGAAATATGGAGGAAGTAGGCAAGGGTTCTAGGCAGTGATAGCTGAGGATCAACCAGCATTATATCTCTGTTTCTAAGATAGCCACAAATGGTATTGATGATTTCTCTGATTGAAGCTATTGATTGTGTTGTCAGGAATACTATCCTTTGAAAGCACCTCTGCCTGTTACCACCGAGCTGTGCTTCTGTCTGATTTTCTTCAGGGCTGGATGGAAAAATGCCACTTTTGTAGGCACTTGGGAATCTTGGCTTGGGCCACACTCTCTCACTCCACCTGTGCAAATGAAGACAGGAGTCGTGAAAACAATCTTCATCCTTTTCCTCTCTTTTTCCTTGCACTCCACCTCCTGCTTATGCCTGACTCCCTTCTGTCGTGGCCTCAAGGCCCCATTACCTTGGCTTGAACACTCAAGTGAATGAGATGCAGACTTATTCATTTTTGGACAGTTCTGACTCCTAGAAAGTTCTTAGGATGGAGCCCAAGTCTGCTGTGCTCCAGTTTCAGCTCATTTGTCCTAGGACTGCCCTGAACTTATACAGAACAAGTCTGATCCCCTTTCTACATCATCATCCTTCAAATGTTTGATGATCACTCTACTCAGGTCTCTTTTTTGAGACTTAAAACCACCTCTTTCAGCTTATCCTCTTTGTTGGAGCCTAGATTTATACGTGGAAGGGACCTGAGATGTCTATAGTCTGACCTACTCATTTTATAGAGGAGGAAACAGGCCTGGGGGAAGGAAGGGACTTGCCCAAGCTCACACGTATAGTGTTTATCAGAGGTGGGATTTGAACCCAGGGCTTGTTATATGGTTTCCATATTCTTCAGTCCTAATCACTATCCTCTTGATGTGCTCCAGTCCGCCAATGTCCCTTCAAGAATGGAGTCTGTAATGCTGCTGAATGCTCTCTGGCCAGGTATCTTCTGCCTGGCACAGTTGTCAGTGGCACTACAGGATAGCCCGAGTTTGGCTGGGGCTATAATCTGAGCCTAGCCAGGTGGCCCCATCCCAGATAAGGAGATCAAGGGGCCTCCCCCTGAAAAGGAAAGAACCAGGACTTGATCTTTCTTGGTCTTCTTCTTCCAGACCTCTTGTGCTGTCCATTTCACCACCAATCTGCCTTCTTAGATGAAATGAAGCTTCCTGGACACTTTGATGACTCATGTTAAGCTTGTGGTTTGGTAATACCAATGATGTTTTTATAAAGTGTATCCCCTCCATTATGTACTTGAACAGCTGGTTTTGTTTCCCCCCCAATTTTATACATATACGGGAATGTGCAGCCCTATTTTCCCCTGTAATAGCTCTGGACTATCATTTTGGGGTTTTGTCTTTTTGGATCTCAATGCTTTTTGTCCAATGGGATGGCTCTTCCTCCTCATCTTGTGTTAGCCACATATTTGAAATGCATAATATTCTTGGTTTTTGAACATTTTTATTTATAAGTGTCAGAATCCGGCTAAGGACAAAGGCTCCCTCCAGCTCCAGGGCGACTCGGATCTCTTCGTTAAGACTCTTTAGATCTCTGCAGGTTCATTGAATGCTACATTCTTCTAGTGCAGGTCTGGAGACAGGTCTTGTCTAAAGTTTTGCTTGAGTCTCAGTTTTCTCTGAATGTAATTCCTGGTTGGCTTTTGAAGACAAGAGAACAAAATGACATGATGGGTTATCTGTTTTGACTTGCACAGAAATTGGATTTAAGTGAGGCAGAGTTGAGCAAAGAAAAGACATCAGCCTAACTTTCTCTTCCAGAGTTATCGAAGTCCAGGGGCATGACAGAAGTCAAAGACTTTTGATAGATGAATCTTTCTTGATTGAATGGAATCCAGGGTGCTGTGGATGCCTTGGCTTATTTGTCTTAACAAGCTTTAAGCACTCCACAGGGCCAGCTTCAGCTGCTTTCGTGGCTGTTGGAACAAATAGTTCTCATCTACCGCTTCCCTCGGGGAAGTCTTCACATGCTTGAGGAAGACACCCCCCTAAACCACTGATGGATTTAAGGTCTGTTGGTTACCTGCTCTATAGCTTTTTGGGGCCACAGGTGAGAGCTGGGTGGCAGGTAAACACCGAAGGAGGAAAGCAGTCCTGAGGAGGGCTCAGCAATCCCTCACCTCAGGTTCTAGGAAAAAAATAGGAAGAACTCATCTGATGTGCTGTCTTTCTGAGGCATCACAGTCTGGTATTGCCTTCCATCACGTGGCGCCCTCCCACCCCCCAGACCCCATTCTTTTGTAAACAAACTGCTCTATCCATTGTGCTACCTAGCTGCATGGCATAGTAGGTCCTTAATAGATATTTGTTGGGTTGGATAGTTTTGTATTGTGGTTAAGTTGCATATGTGCCTTATGCCTCTGTCAGACTGTAAGCTCTATGAGGACAGGAGCTGGTTTTATTTAAACTTTGTTTCTCCCTTCCTAGCCGTCATCTAGAATCAGTGGTTTTGTACACCATAGATTGATAGTTAATAATTATTTGTTGGACTTGCTACAATCTACTCAAATTGATATAGAGCCTTGGGAAGGAGATGACATGCATTTTGACCCCTTTAATCTGTGTTGAGAGAAAATGTATCTTGAGAACCAAGGGACCCACGACCATAATTGTCTATTATCTTCGTTTTTCCGAGTCACCCAGTAACATCTCTGACCCACCCTTTTCCCAGGGCTTGAAAGGGGAAAACAATAATCTGCTTAAGGGTATTGGCATCTCTTCCAACCACCCCCAGAGATAGTGAAATCGAAGAGGCCAGCAATATTTCACTATCTCCTGACCTAGGTGTCATGCATCAGTGCCCACTGGCTGGTAGTTTTCACACGAAGAATATCTTATTAAAAGGGAAGTGTCTCCTGTTCTCTTATTTCTCCAAGGCACATATAAATGGGAATTACTTAAATTCACCTGATTGTGTGCATATCCGGCCTGCTGGGAGAGGTGGATAAGCTTTATTTGCTCCCAGACTATTAGCTTGACATCAGTTCTTTTCTTCAGTATCTTGGCTGCCTTTATTAGCCTTTTCTAACGACAAATACACTGTGCTGGAGGGCTCAGCTCTTCTGTGCCATCCTCAGTCCCTTTTTCTTAATGCTTCCAGGGGCCTTAAATTTAGGATAGGACAAGAATTGGTTGGTAACAGGCTAGTCGATGTTGGCTTGATTTTCCTTCTAGAGATTTGTGTCAAATTAATCAGTGGCAGAAAAACCATTCCTGATATCTCCCTACCCCTACCCCCAACCCAGATGGTATCTCATTCCCTTCGAGGTATTTTGTATTAGATGGGGTTTTCCTTTTCTCTTATTGTCATAGCCCCTGGTAGAGTTCCCTTTACAAGTTTGTAATGAGGAATTGGTTTTCAGATAATGCACCTGTTAAGATCTTTGGACCCCAAGGTGCTAGTGGCATTAATTGATATTTCTCTGTTCTTTTCTCAGCAAATATCTACAAGAGGAAAGCAAGAACAAAAGAAATCGAGAGCTGGATACTGGCGAATGGACTCTGAACAGCGCAAAACCCTATGTGAGTGACCAGGCTTTGAACTGGAAAGGCTGCTTTGAGTGGCCAGAGCTCTCATGAGCTACTTTTTTCCTAGCTTCCCTCCCCTCGGTTTTCTCATCTGTAAATTGGGAATAATGATGCATGTATGAGGTTATGGTAAGGGCAATGCTTTGTGAAATATAGAGCACTCCTGAAGGAGGGAGCTGGTGCTCTAAAAAGTAGTACCTGGCTTGGGACAGCTGTATACCCAGAGTGCTTTGGACAGAAGGCCTGAATGAATGCTTTTGCATTCATTCATTCCATGAGGACTTCATAGCCAGCACAATCACTTTATTCCAGGAGCCAGTTTTTGATTATTTCTAGAATTAACCTTGCTCAATTCCTTCTTTATTGCCTTCTAAAAGTTCATTTTCACTTCCATATAGTCCTGTTCAGTAATTTGAAGGAAAGAGAAATAGCTGATTTGAATAGCAGCTCTCTCCTTTTGAATATGAGAAGTCTTCCAAGGCAGGAGGCTGTGTCTTCGAGTGAAAACTACTTGATTGAACCTTTGGATTTCCTGTACTTGTTCTTTTCCTGGCCCTCATGCCCATAGGTCATCCTGAATTAACTGTAAGGTTTATTGTTATCCCTCCTGGTTTGCCAGATTTGACCACAATGCAATACCCAGTGGCCACCTTGTATTTTTACTGAGTGATAATAGACCCAAACCCCATCCCCTTTTGGGTAAGGTAGAACTATTACCTGTGAGTTGGCAAATTGGAAGAAGAAGCTTTGAGATTTTCAATTCTTCTTAGGAGACCAAGCCTAGGAAGAAAGTGCTCGAATAAATAATGTGTTCCAGTATTATAGAATGTGGAGCTCCTGAAGGAGACTTTAGATGGAGAAGAAGGAGGGGGAGCAGAAAGAACATGGGAGCTAGTCATTTGAGCTAAGTTTGTGCAGAACCAGTTGAGCCAATTAGAGTTGGAATTTTGGTTCATTAACATCACACCTTGGACACTGGTTAGCAGATTGTTCCATTGTAACCATCTTGAGGCAAGATCATAATTAGTTTGAATTAAACTTTTAAGTTTTTAGTGCAAGCTTTAGCTTGGTGAGAATACTATCTTCCCACTCTGTAGCTGGCTCTTATCCAAGTCCATTTTCCATGGTTAGGAAAGGATGGTTTAGAGCAGTGATGAGCAAACTACTGCCCTCAGGCCAGATGCGGCCCCCTGAAATGTTCTATCAGGCCTCTTAACATCATTCCTAATCTGACGAATACAATGAGTAGGATACGATACAATGAAACTGCGAAAGAGTTGCCTTAGAAACAGACTGACAGATATGCATTTCCTTTCCTCTCCTTTGGCCCTCTCTTTAAAATGTTTGCCCATCACTGGTTTAGAGTGAAACCTCCATAATATTGAATTGTCCTGTTGTGAATTGGGGGTTTTGTTTGAATCATACTGGACCTCATTAAAATTTTTTTTAAACCATATATACCCTCTCTCTTAGAACTGATATGGGTTCTAAGGCAGAAGAGCAGTAAGGGCTAGGAAGTGCGAGTTAAGTGACTTGCCCAGGATCACACAGCTAAGAAGTGTCTGAGACCAGATTTAAACCCAGGTTCTCCCAACTCCAGGCCTGAATCTCTTTTCACTGTGCTGTTTAGCTGCCCTCTCTCATTAAAACTATTAATTTGGCTGCCATATTCTTGACTAGCACCCCTGATTTTTGGTGTTATTCCAATGCTAGACTGAGGGGAAGTTTGGAATTTGATCATAAATGAATATCTCACATCCTCTGTAAAAGGTCTCATATCCCACTGAAATATAATTTAAGGTTTCATCCTTTATTGCATTGCCACATGTTGAAAGGATGCTTTTATTTGAATAATATTTTTTATCCCTTTTCTTTGCATTTAGGAGATTCCTCAGCAATTGAATGGAAGTGATTGTGGAATGTTTACTTGTAAATATGCAGATTATCTCTCTCAGGATAAGCCCATCACCTTTACACAGGTTGGTTCTCACCCTATGCTGCTTGATTGCTCTTCATCTGTGGTCTAGCTCCTTGGGAGTTTTGCTGTTAGGCACTAGAGCTGTCTGGCCTCAAGCTTTTCTCGGGCTTGGTAACCTGCAGAAAGGTTACCCAGATCTGCCCAAGAAACACTTCCTTCCTATTGCTGTTCATTTTTTTTTTTTAACCCTTACCTTCTGTTTTAGAGTCTATACTAAGTATTAGTTCCAAGGTAGAAAAGCAGGAAAGGCTATGCAGTTGGGGGTTAAGTGACTTGCCCAGGGTCACCCAGCTCATTTAAAATAATAAGTTTTTATTAATGTTTTCTGTTTCTTTTATTACCATAGTATTCCTCCCACCCCCTTCTCTGAGAGCCATCCCATAGGACAAAGAGTATTTATTTAAAGAAAAGATTTTTTTAAAAGTCATTGCTGTTCATGCTTAGCCTGAGAAAAAAAGGCCCATGGGTAAGGACATGCGATTGCTGGAAGAATTTCTGCCACAAACCCACAATACTTCCACAAGTTCACTCTTTCTTTCTCCTTTCATTTATTTGGGCCTTAGAACTAGGAGGGACCTTAGAAACTATTTCATTCAGCCCACAATCACTTGTTAGGTAGGATTCCTGTTTGTGGACTCCTGGTTGCCTTTCACCTCTGAAAGTCATTATTTTTCTGAGGCCTAGAAAGAAATTACTTTCCCAGAGACCTTCAGGTGTCCATAGCTGGTGTGTAAGCTCAGATCTTCTGACTCCCTTTTTCCTCTGCCTGTGGATTTGGGGAGCCCTCTTTGTGTTTGAAGGGGGCCTTGGGATGTGGTAGATACAGTTCTGATCGGTCTCTCTGGTAATAGGTGGATATTTGTAAATGTGGCAACTCAGTTCAACCACAGAACTGGATTAACAGCTTTTCCAGAGACCCAAAAGCTTAATTTTCTCCAGCCCAGGAGAGTTTATGGGGGATTAGTGAGTAAGAGTTCCTCTATGATAGTGATGGCAAACCTTTTAGACTGTGTGCTGGCGTTCCTCCCTCCCACCCCCCCCCCCCATCCCCTTCTTAACCTAGACAAGGGAGGGAGGAGGGAGGAGGGAGTGGTCCAGGTGCTCCACTCAGGTGAGGGAGTAAGCGTAAGCGCTTGATTGGGCTACTGGGCAGAGGGGTGGGGAGGCACAGTGAGAGGGGGAAGGCAGTAGCTCTGCGGAGTCCTTCTGCCTTTCTAATAACTAACTCTGGTGGGTGGTGGGTGCCGTTGGTGTGCCATTGGTTTGCCGTCACAGCTCTAGGGGAAGGTTTGGCACTGCATAATAATGCAAGAGAATGATGTCAAATTTTCAGTTCATAAAAACTTTTATGATGTGTATTGGTTCTTAAAGATAATTTCAGAGTGGCCTAAAGGACCCATGTATCTTAACCGATTAATTCCTGTATGAAGTTACAGTGGGTTTCCTCATGCGTAGTGAAAGTGAAGGGAGGAAGGGAGGAGGATTGGAGGAATGGGAGAAAGGAGAGAGGAAGGTAGAGGAAGGGAAAGGAAGGTAGCGGAATATTGACAAGAGCCCTCAAATGAATGATCAGAGAGCAACTGTAGGGTTTGAATAGCTAGATTTTATTTTAATTAGAAAGGGAAGGTCTAGAGAAAACTAGGAGGTAGGAAGAAAGGGGAAAAGGCATCAAGAGAGAGTTCAGGGTCTCGGGGTAGAGAGTGGAGCTTCCAGCATAGAGAGAGCGAAAAGGTACCAAACTTTCCCTTTTATTCTTCCCCCAACACCTCCCCCAAAGGAAGTGGGTGTTATCAGGGGAAGTTGTAGCAGAGAGCCCTGGGAGTTGTAGAACAATTTCAAATGACACACTAACTCCTGTGTGATCCTGCATAATGTCTTGGGTGATTCCTTACAGAATCAGATGCCTCACTTCCGGAAGAGAATGGTGTGGGAGATTCTCCATCAGCAGTTGCTCTGAGAACGTCCCTCTTGTTCCCTCCAGCTGTTCGGGACGCTCCCCAGTTGGTTCCATTTACCTCCCGCCTCATGAGTTAGAAAGTTCCAGAATCCTTTCTGCTGCTTTGCAGGTACCAAGTTTCAAGGACTGCATGGAGGCGTCCGGAGCCTCACCCTGGGGTACAGAAGACCGATCACCCACCCACCTATAACTGCCCACTCCAGGCCTGTGCCCTCCTGCGCAGTCCTTTGCTGGGCAACCCCTATGAAAACAAACACTAATTTAACATGTGGTTAAAGGACATTTTTTTCTTCAAGAATGTAGGAAATGCAGGGTTTACTCTGTGTGTATGTGTATGTGTATGTGGGTATATATATGTGTGTGTATATATATATATATAGAAAGTGTGTGTGTGTGTGTGTTTCGTGTTCAAGAATTGAGCAGAGGCCATTCCTGCTCACTCAAATGGAACTATAGATTCACTTATGAATATTTATTTCTGAAAGGAGTATTCATTGAGCCACTACCCTCTAGCTGGGTCCTGGGGTTAGCCAAGGGAGAGGGTAGGGGTAGAGCTTTTCAGCTTAAAGAACAAAGGCTGCTCCCTTGGAGCTGGAGGGAGTTCTCTTAGGAAGGACTGAAGAGATAGACAGACAGACAGACAGACAGACAAACGTACTGCTGTGGGCCCAGGGGCAGGCAGGCCGGCCCAGCCGGCTGCTGGGCTGGCAGGTAGGTGCGTCACTCCCTCTTGATCCCACTGTGATTGCAGCTGTTCCCTTCCCATCCACCCCATCCCAGAACTCCTGCCTGCATAGTCACTCGCTTTCAGGACTCTGACTTGATTGTCTTATGGAGACTTTGTTTCCCTTTTCTGGAAAGAGACTTGGCTTAGCTCCTCCTGTAACTGGATTTGTAATTACTGTGAACCCAAGATATTCATTGCTCTCCTTCAGCTGATTGGGGAAAAATCCTCAAGTTATAAGGGATGGCAAGAATGGTTTATTTCAAGAGAGACTATCCAAGGTAAAGCTATTTTTCTCAAAGTTTCTTTTTTCTATATAAAACTGAAATTAAGTTTTGTACTTATTTGGATCTTTTTTTTTTTTTTTCCTGAGCTGAAATCTGTGAAAGGGCCTATTGCAAGGCTGAGGTTGTTGCTGAATAATCTATTTTACATATGAAAGTTTGTATTTAACTTGTTTTTTTAAAGTTAAAAGCATCCAGATGTGTTGCTTCTACTCTCTGAGGATCTGAAGGAATATTTGTTGGTATAAGGAAAGATCCAAACCCATTTTGCCGTATCTAGTGCCTGGTGTCTGTCTTTTCCCCTGTGTAATAAAAGGTTACCTGGCTATGAGCCTTGGTAAATTTCTGCTGAAATGTTTTTTTCTTCTTTCCAGCACAGCCTGCTTTGGTGCATAGAGATAGGAGGTCACCAGTGGGCCATCTTGGGCTCGGTTAGCTCTCAGGTTGGCTGCACACCGCTTGTGGCCTCTCTTCCCCAGGCCCTCCCAAGTGGGAGCGCCGATGCACAGGTAGCTCCTTGGGAAGGGAGGCCCAACTGCAGTGGCTCATTGAGCCTCTGGTGGCTGGCATCTTCCCATGTGGAGAATGCTTTCTGGGTCTCCTTTTCTCTAGGTTGAGATTAGCTGTGTCCTCCCCACTTTTGATTGTTCTGAAGTGTTGGGCCTAAGAAACTCATTAGTGCCAGGTCTCAACTACTTCATCTTTTTGGTCCCATTCTTAGTACAAATGGACTTTTCTTTCTTTATCCTGAATATATTTTTATATACTAAATTTTATTGATGCCATTCTATCACAACCATTTCTGGTGGGGCCCCCCATTAAATTCAAACAGCTCTGAGTAAAACCAACTCACTGCCTGCATCCGATAGCATATGTGCTATTTTGCACCTATATTCCCCCACCTCCCCAGAAAGGGCAGGAAGGGCATCTCTTCATCTGTTCTCTGGAACAGAATGGAATCCAAAATTGAGTATGGTTGCTTAGCATCAGCCTTCGGTTTTGTATTCCTTCACTTATGATATTGTTGCAGCTACGTATGCTTCTTATTTGGGTTCTGCTTATTTTGTGACGTCTCAGTTCACACATCGAATTCTTCAGCCTCCACCATTTTGAAATAGTATTCCTTTTCACTCAGAAGCCATCATTTTTTGAATTATTCCCTACCAATCGGCACACATCTTATTTTCAGTTTTTTGCTACCAAAAAAGTATCGCCGTGAATCTTTGGGTCAGTAATGGGCCCTTTTTACTGTTCTTGGCCTATGTAGGTCAGCAGGTATGAGCAGTATAGTGACTGATCTTACAGACTATTCCAAGGTTTCCCAGAAAAATCAGACTAGTTCACAATGTGCCTAGAGTTCCCAGCATCAACTTTTTTTTAGACTTTTGTCATCCAGTAATTTGCTGGGTTGGAGCTGAAGCTTCATGGGTTGTTTTGTTTTGCATTTCTTGTAGTAACAATTTGGTGCAGGTTTTTAAAAAATGTTCCCCAGCCCCATGTTTTTAAAAAATTCTCTTAATCACCTCAAGATTCTCAAACGTTTATTGATGCCCTCCCCGCACATGCAACTAGCTTCTCTTGTGCCAAAGGGTTTACCAAAAGAGAGCATTTCTACCATTCCACACCCATAGGCCCCCACTTCTGGCAGGGAGGGTAGGGACTTTCTCATCTCTTTTCTGGGGTCAGGCTTGATCGTTATGTTTACACAGTGTTCCATTTAATTTAATTGTTCTTCCCATTTATGTTGTTATAGAAATGAATTCTCTTCACTTTTCTCTTCATCAGTTCAGAGAAACCTCTTGTTTCACTCAGTGCTTGTATTTGTCTTTTCGTCTGGTGGGAAAATACCCTGTTGCTTTTATGTATCATTTTCTGACTGATGGCCGCCCCCTTCATTTCCAGTTCTCTGCCATCACAGAATGTGCTGCTGCTATGATTGTTCTGGTACATTATGGGCCCTTTCCTTTTGACTTCTTTAGGGGTAGCCTTCTAACAGTAAGACCTCCAGGCCAAGGGTATGCACTTTTTAGTCACTCTTCTTCCCTCCTCCCCCACCCCTTTTCTCCTGCTCCAGGAGACTTTGCCTCTCTTTTCTGTCTCTTCTCACCTCTGCTAGCTCTGATTCGCAGGCCTCTAATCTTCCCCCTTTCCATGTGCACTCCTGCCCTTCACCTCAGAGCCCCTCCCTCTTCTCCCCATAGGGGACCAGCCACATCAAAGAGATTGTCACTGGAATGGCAGTGGGACAGTTGGAATTTGGAGCTCATTTTCCACCAAACCAATTGAAAAGTTAGTCTACTTCAGTTTAAGCAGAGGCCCCCCTCTGCATTAGTCAACCTTCCTATACCAGTGAGATCACAGGTCCAGCTAAAGCAGGCTAAATTATGGCTCAGCAACATTATAATATGTGAGCTGGTCTAGGAACTTGCCTCTCCCCAGAGCATCCACCGTCCCTAAGGGAAAATGTGCTCTGGGATTCTGACAGTTGACTGTGCCCTTTTGGCACAGCGAGCTTTTGGGAAACAAGCTGGCTGCATCTACTGCTTTTGCCACTTTCCCTCCCTTGTTGTCCATTGGGGCCTTTTGAGTGCAGTGTGGAAAGATGTAAATCTGGATTCAAGAACAAATTTGAATGGCTTCACGTATTTGGGCAATAGCAAGAACTTCTAGTTTTAAACTTCTTTGTTTTCAAATCACCTTCATTTCCTGATAAATCTCTCCCTTCCCTGCCCCTGTCCCCAGCCATTCTGTAAAGCTAAGAACAAGCAAGAGGAACAAAATCCCGGAAAAACGAGTCCACTCCGAGAAAGGCAGGAGGACAGCCTTGAGAAAAGATGCTCTTGCTCTTCTCTTTATAAAGTTTCTTCTTGTCACTTAAATCAGTTTTACACAACACTGTTTTTCAGCAGTGAATCTTGACTGCTCTGCAGAACTTTGACTAACAAATGCCTTTAAAAAATTGAGAACCTTAAAAATCACCTCAGTCCTACATCTGGTTCCATTCCTGCCTCTGACCCACTGTGTCTGAACCCCAAGGTTCCTCATCTGTAAAGTGTGGGTCATCCTGTCTGTCTCACAGGGTGGTTGTGAGGCTACCCCAGATGATGTACCTGCTCTGAAATGTCGATGTTGGTGAACCCTGTGTGAATGATTACTGTGCCACTGGGCAGCAGCATCGACATTTATTGGCACTAGGGCAGGAGCTGAAGTCAGATCCTGTGTTCAATCCCTACCTTGCAGCCTGCTCTCTAAGTGACTTAGTGAACTTCTCTGTGGCCCCATGTCCTCGTGTGTAATGGGGGATTGGACTAGCCCGCTCTCCATCCACATCTTTGCTCTTCCTCGGTGACTTCAGCTCTTGGGGTTGTAGTGGATAGAGGACTGGGCCAACCTGCTGCCTTGTACCTACCTCCCAGGGCCGTTGGGGGGATTCATGGAGAGAATGTATATCCACTAGGAGCCATATCTTCAGAAGATTGGCCTCTCCGTTTGCCTATCTCCAACCTCGCTCCACCAACCCCAAGAAATAGGAGGTAGTGAGGTTCTCTTCCCTTTTTGCCCTTCATGGTCTCCCAGTAGTATTTCCGCAGTGTGTCCCCATGCCCGTCAGCCCCGAATCCCTGGCCTCGTTGGCTCTCCATGTGTCCATCTTGCTGCATGGCAGCCCCTTCTTCATTTTGGATCCATTCTTAAGCTTCTCACAGTGGCTATTCAGAGTACCCGGGCTCCCTGCCCCCTTCTCTCCCCTGACACTCCCACTGCTTTTGCTGCCTTGTCTCCATTCTAGTTTATCCTCCATTCAGCTGTCAAAGCAATATTGTATAAAGTGTGGGTCTGATCATGCCACCCTCCTATTGAATAAAGCTCAGGGGCTGCCTATTTATTGCCTTTGGGAGCAAATACAAAACTGCTCTTTCCTACCCTTGTTCCCTCCTACCTTCCCAGTCCTCTTACAGGTACTCTTCCATCCAGTGACACTGGCCTCCTGGCTGTTCCATGAATAAGACTTTCAATCTCTTGGCTCTGGGCATTTTCTCTAGCTGTCCCCCATGCCCGGAATCGACATCCCTTATCTTCTCTAACCAGTGAACTCCCCGGCTAAGTTCCAACTAAAGTCCCACCTCCTACAGGAAGCCTTCCCTAGCCCCCCATAATTCTAGTGCCTTGCCTGTCCATTGTCTTCTATTCTGCATAGGACTTTTTGGGGTGTGGCCTCCCCTTTTAGATTATCAGCTTCTTGAGGGCAGAGACTATCTTTGTTCTTTTTGTATCCCTGGCACTTAGCCCTTAGCAAGTCTAGCTCAGAGTAGGTACTTATGAAATGTTTATTAGCTGATCGCCCTGCTACTTTTCTTAGTGAAGTAGCTGTTTGTTGGGAATTCAGATGAAATATCTTTTCCTTATTTCACCCACTTTCTACTCCTTAGAATAGGATTTCCCTCATCTTCATTGGACCCCTGCCTTGTGCCTTCTGTCTTCTCAGGGATTTAATCTTTAATCTCTTCCTCTCTAAAGGGGCTCCTGCCTACATGCTCTGGTCTCTCCCATCCTGGACTTTTTCATGACTCTTGTGTTCATTTTCAGGTATTAAAATGGCCTCTTTTCTTTAGAGAAATTG
The DNA here is from genome assembly GCF_016433145.1 of Gracilinanus agilis. Taxonomy (NCBI): domain Eukaryota; kingdom Metazoa; phylum Chordata; class Mammalia; order Didelphimorphia; family Didelphidae; genus Gracilinanus; species Gracilinanus agilis. The sequence goes on along the minus strand of NC_058133.1, from coordinate 507,659,770 downwards.
TCAATTGCATTTGTGGCCTCTACTTCCCCACCAACAATTTCCCACCTCCTGCAACTCTACTTCTCTCTCCTGCCTTGAAACTGCCTTCCAACATCACCAACTGCCCAATCCAGTGTTCTCAGGCCCCCTCCCCCTTCTTGCAGTATTTGTAACTCAACTATCCCTTTCCTGTTACTCTTCCCTAGGGTGAAGAACATCTGGAAGACACTGAGCCTCGGGACTCCCTCCAGGGGCTTAGCTGGCTTATGGGGGGGGGGGGGGGAGTGAGCAAGCACAACTTCACTGATCGTGAATCTCTATTGCTGATGCCCCATATGGTTCCACTTACCTCCATCCTGACTTCCTAGGCCCCAGCACTTCTCTCCGTATTGCCTCCCTTTAAAAAGTTCCTTGAGGGCAGACTCTCTACTTTTGTATTTGTTTCCCCAGATCTTGGTCTATACTAAGTGTGCAATAAATAGGGTGCTTTTCATCCATCCATTTCCTCACCAGTTCACCCCTCCTCCCAGCTTCCCATATTTTTGTCGATGGCATCTCCATTTTTGAGGTTTCCTAGCTTGAAACCTTGATCCTCTTGACTCCTCCCTCTTCTAATCAGGTGTTAAATGCTATTGGTTTTACCTGCACAGTATTTCTGATATGTCCTTTCTCCTACCCTCCCATGGCCACCACCACTCTCACTTAGACCACTGTAAATCTCATCAAGTCTGTCTGCATTCAGTCTCCACTTTCCCATGTAGACTTCACAGTTGCCAAGTCTTTTTAATGCACAGGCCTGATGACATCATCCTTCTGCTCAAGAGCCTTTAGTGCCTTTACACTGCCTATAGGTTAAAATCCTATAGATTCTTCACACAAAATATGGGGCCTGGCAGTACCCCGTCCTGCTTTTTCTGGCTCCAATCTACTCTGTTTTGCTATATTCCTCCCTCCCACCCAGCTCCAACCTCCTTTGTTCCCACTTGTGCTGAGCAATGGAATTAGAGGTAGTCCTGCACCATGCTAACTCATCTGAACTGGGCCCTCGCCACAGCCAGGTAATCCTACTGGTCTTTCTCCCACTTCTCACAGCCACCGTCCCCAAACCTTTTCTTCTCTCAGCTCTCTGACGTACTTTCCCTAACCTCTTTGCTGCTGGGGGGGCCTCCCTTCATCTTTGCTACCAAAGCTGAAGTCATCCTCTTAAGTTCCCCCGTCTCCTTAGGGCGTTATTCTGCACTCCAATCTCCTCCTTCATTCCCCACCCTGGCATCTTCCGCCCTTAATAATCTTCAGTCTCTGGCACCTTCCCTGCTGCCTAAAAAAACATCCAAGTCTCTATCTTAAAAAAGACTCTCACTAGCTTTCACCTGTAGCTCTTACCCTTCCTAGCTAAACTCCTTGGGGAGCCTGGGGGCTCCATTCTTCCCTCTTCTAAACCCCCTACAATCTGGTTTCCTTCCTCTTCCATCTGGTAAAACTGCTCTTTTCAAAGTCCTTCATGACCTCTACTGCAGCTTTGACATTGCTGACCATTTCTTCCCCCATGAAAACTTCCCTGGGTTTTGGTGACTTTCTTCTTTCTTCGTTCTCTTCCTTTCTGACCATTCCTGTCTTTTTTGCTGGCATGTCATGCTCACTATTGCCTGGGCCCTATCAATTAGCAATCTCATTGGTTCCAGTGGGTTCAGTTGCCACCTCTTATTCATTTGACCCCCCAGGTCTCCCTCTCCTGAGCTCTCCAGCAGTAGACATTTTGCCTTCTATCTCAGGCTCCAGATGTCCAGAGCAGAACCCATTCTCCTTTCTCCCCATCCGTTACTTGTTGAGGCCTTTATCCTCACTGTCTCTTTTGTTCACCCTAAAGCCTTGTTCCTTTTTTTATAGCAACTCTTGCCACTCTCTTCTTTCCTCACGTGCCAGTCTCAACTAGGCCTTTGTTCTCACCTTTATTATTGCACTAGCCTTCCAATAGACTGCCTTGGGTCTGACACACCCCTCTCCTGTGGTTCCCTATTACTTCCAGGTTCAAATAGAATGCCTTTTCCTTTCTCCCTGCTGCTGCTTCCCCTCTGTGTAGTCCCCCAATTCAGAAGCACTGGGCTCTTTGCTGCTCCATGCCTTTGCACTGATGGTTACCCAGGCCTGGAATGCTCTCCCTTTCAACTCCTGTAATTCCTGGTGTCCTTTAAGACTCAGCTCAAGCACCGCCACCTCCAGGAGGCCTGGTCCTCCCTGCTGCTAATGTTATGCCCTGTAAGATGGGTCTCTGTTTGCATCTACTTTGTATTTATCGTGTATGTTCTAATTTATGTATGTCTTCCTCATTAGAATGTAAGCTCCTTGAGGGTAAGAACTGTTGTTCATGTTTCTTTGTATCACTCAAGTGCCTGGCACATAGTAAGCACTTAATAAAGGACTGTTGACTGTTAGATGGGTCTGTGTGTTTTGTTTCAACTGAATGCCACTGTTACGGATTCCGAGACCAGCCGAGCTTGGTGTGTACATACAGGCCACTGCATAGGCCTGGACATACTCTGTCCCCATTGTTACCTGTTAATGCAGCTCCCCTTGGGAAGATCTTCCTGTCCCGTCCCCCCCCCCCAAACCCCCTTTCACTAATGGGTCAGATGGAGCCGTGATTGGAGGCTCCAGGACAGGCCTGTCCCCTCCCACAGGTCCATGATCTACACGGGCCACCTCCTCACTGTCATGAACTCTCCTCACTCCCAGTTCTAGAAACAGTCAAATCTGGCTCTCCTGAGAGTCTGCACTAGAGGGGTGGCCCTGTGAGAGGAGAGAAGGGGGACCTCAAGGGAACATCTGACAAGTGAGAGCAACAAATGTCTGAAAAGACTGCAGGTCCGCATTTTGGGGCAGGAGAGGGAGATTTGAGAATCATCAGCTTCTAGGTGGCAATTAAAGCCCTGGGAGGGGATGAGATCACTGAGAGTGGACAAGAGCTGCATGTGTGTATTATCAGCACAAGTGGATGATGTGCTCCTTGAAGGGAGAAGCTGAATACTCTCAGGTCACAGACTTGGAGCATACTTTCTATGGAATAGGTATCTGGCTTGTGATACACTTCCTAAAAGTCAACATATTTTGTTCTCACCTGACCATTCTTTCCTAGCAAAAAAAAAAATCCATTCCTAGACATCATTCCCCCAACCCACAAGTATCCCAGTTCTGCCTCCAGAGGGTCCCTGGGGCTAGGCGTTATTTCCCATCCTCTGGGAAGTAGAGTATCCCCTAGCTGGAGCCAAGCTGAAAAGAAATGAGATCATGACTAGGTCGGGCTCTTGTTAGCTAGATATATTTCTTTTTTTTGCTTGTTTTTTTGTTTTTGTTTTTTTTTTTTCACAGAATACTGTTTGTAGTAGAGGAAACTGGCATTGCAGTCTATTGGCACATTGGCAAGTTCACATAAACCAGTAACATGCTTATCCTTTAGTGCAGAAAACTCTAATGGCTCGTACCCTATTAAAACGCATCACTAATCCTTTCTTTCCCTCTTTTTTTTTCAATAAATATTTTCAAGGTCTGCTCTGAAGAAGGCCATAAGCTCTTGGCTAGCCAAGGGCTATTCAGAATGGTTGGCGCACACCTGGATGTCACTTTCTCCTCCATGGCGGCTGACTATTTTTTTCCAACTTAATTTTATTAAAAAAATAAAAAAAAAATGCTCCAACTCTCAGTTTTACAAGGCATACAAAATCTAAAAGGGAAACAAGAGATCAAGGTGCTGAGGTACAAAAACACCTGAGGTAGTTTTTTTTTGTGTGTGTGTTGTTTTTTTCTTTAAAATTTTATGTGTATGTGTTGTTTTTTTTTTTCAATTTGCAATTTCTATGCCCTTGGGGCAACAACCTCCAGTAATTTTCTTTTTTTGTTTTTTCCCCACTTGTTTTTGATTTGCTTGTAAGAAAGAAAATTACTTCCCCTCACATGGATGGCTGTGTCAAATAAACCTGGTAAAAAGGTAGAATTTGTTCTTCTTAGGGGAATTGGGGTGTATAGGTGTGTGTGTGCTGGCTTTCCTTTTTGAAAATGCTGGGACAAGTACCATTGAGACTGTTTCCTTTCCTATTCAGTCACCTAAAAGGAAGTTGTGGCTGTTTGATTTTGTGTTGCTTTGAGCACTGCTTTGCCTGAGGATGTGGAGAGAGAAGGAGAGAATGAAGAGAGACCCAAGGCAGAGGGGAGGGAGGAGGGCCAGAAAAGCTGGGGCTGAGAGGCAGGGAGGAGAAGACACAATTATAATTCTACAGCTATATGCAAAACCAGTTTAGAACCTGTGAAGCAAATAAAGGAAAGGTTATGTGAGCTGTATACAGATGAAGGGAGACAGACAGAGATTCCTCTTCAAGACCGCATCCCTCCTGTGGGCACACACAGGTGAGCCCGCTGCAGGTGCTGCTGGTACCTTCCTGCCCCCTTGCCCTTCCTCCACGTCTGTGCTGGCATTTCTAAAGCTGCTTCTACCCCTTTAGCCCTTCCACTGGGTGGCCCGAAACTCTAGAAAAGCCTGCTTTCTCTTCCAAAGGAAATAAAAATTAATCATCTGCTTTTAGATTGGAGTTAGTTGAGTTATTGATAGATATGATTTCTACAATATATTAACGCTGTAGGCATGCCTGGGATGCCTGGTACCCGCAGCTCACGTGGCGGAACCTGTGGTGGACCCTCTTGAGCCCTCCTACACAAACCTATGTACAGAACCAAACTTTGTGTGTCCCCCCACTCAGCCCAGGTGAGTTTTAGCTTCGTCTCAGACGTTTGTTCGCCTATGTTAGTCCAACTTAAGGGATAGGGTGGTGGGTGTTGTCGGGGAGCCTGCAGAAGCCCCGTATGTGTGTGCCTGTGTGCCTGCGTGTGTCTGGGGGGGGGGCCTGCTCAGGCACACCTGGTCCGGCTTTGGGGGGATCCCACCCGTCCCCGGGGCCACCTAGCCAGGGCGGCTCGGTCAAGGTTTCTGCAGAGTCCCAGCCTCAGGCAGCCTCCTCGGCTCTCGGGACGGTCTTTGGTTTGCTCCCCGATAGGTCTTTGTGGGTTTGGTCTTGTTCTGTCCGGCATGGAAAGGCGACATGGGTCTGGTGAGGCTTTGCCGGCCCGCGCCCGAGGCAGCCTCTTACTTGGTGCGCGGCGGCGGCGGCTGCGGCTGTGAGGGCGGCGGCGAGGGTCCGGCTCCCTGAGGGTGCTTCTGCTCCTGCTGCTTCACCTGCTGCACGATCTCCCTGATCTTGCGCTGGGCCGTCTGCAGCCGAGGAGAGACACAGAGGGAGGCGGGGCGGGACGCCATCCCGGGAGAGGCCGGGTCAGACAAAGGAGCCAGAGCAGGAGGCACAGAAGAAGAGGAGAAAAACGGAAGGACAGAGCAAAGGAGGGAGGAAAGGTGGGAGATGAAGGACAAAAACAAGACATGGGGGAGGGGGGGAACCAGACTGAGTCCACACGCGCGGAAGCCCCCACAACCGCCCCCGGGACGTCCTCGAGACGAGCCCGCCGGCTACACTCAGACACGGGCACCCCAAGTAGGCTCGAGGCATTAAATGACGCACCCGCTGGGCCCACTCCCAGCCTGCTCTGCGCTTCCTCTTCTCTGGACATTCTAGACACAGCCACGAGCGAGGGGCCCCACGGTGGAGCTCTCCCCCAGGGGAGCTTGGCTATGCCTCGTGCCCACAGGGAGCCAGGCCAGGGGGAAGGGGAGCTGGCGACCCCGATGGGGCGGAAAGGCTGGATGAGGGCTCAGGGTCGGCTGTGTGTCCCCAATCTCTGAGGCGCTCGAGGGGCCAGCAAAGGAGACGAGCTGTCTCGGGACGACAGGATCGAGATTATGGGCTAAGCGGGCCCCGGGCAGGCGGGGGGCTGGGGGGACGAGAGACCTAGATTTCCAAGCAGTCGCACAAGCTGACTCCTAGGGCTTTGTCGCCCGGGACGAAAGGAATAGGCCTCGGCTCTTTGGGGACTCGCTAAGCTGGACGGGCTGCTCTGCCCAGCTCTCCCTCTGACGCCATCCTAAGAGGAACACAAAGGGGAGCTCCCAAGAGACGCAGTGAGAAGACCAGGAGAACGAGAGCGGCAGAAACCTGGATGAGTCCATCGAGCGAGAGGACATCCGTCAAAGGCTGGCGGAGAAGCCGCGCCGAGCTCGGACGGAGGGTCGGGGAGGTGAGGAAGCCAAAGCTAGTACCTGACTGGCAAAGAAGTGGCCGATGATCTTGACGATGACTTCCTCGTTCTCGTCGGGCGTCTGATCGCGGGGCACGATGACTTCGGCGCTCGTTAAGTTTTGCAATTCATTCACCTGCGTGAGAGGGGAGGAGAGGCAGGGAAGAGGCCGCGTGAGGAGGCTGCCCAGAGCGTTCCGGGGAGCTGCTCTGCGAGGAGAGCCTGCCCGTAGCGTCGACTCCCTCCTTATCCCATCGGGCGCCACGTCTTGCCCTTCCTCCCCGCTTCTCTCCTCTGACACTGCCGCTGGGGGTGGGGGTCTGCCTGGCTCAAGTCTCCCCACTCCAGTCCGGCCTCCCAATCTGGCTAACAAAGCCCGGGTCCGAGCGGGTCTCTCCCTTGCTCACAATCTCTGGCGGGGCTGGTTCCTTCCAGGAACCAGAAGGGAGGAGCGGGTAAGGCAGAGGCCTCGGGAATGGGCCTTGGGGGAGGCCGACTCACTGTTTTGCCGCCTTTACCAATCACTCGGCCGGCTGCCGAGGAGGGCACCCGGATGTGAGCCTTCAGCTTGACTTCTTCTTTGGGGTTAAAGAAATTCTCTTCCTTCAGTTTCCCAAAGATCCGTCCCTGGGCCTGAGAAAGAGCGGCACGAGGGAAGAGTCAGTCCAGCCCTCTGCTGCTCCGCGGACCACGAGGAGGGCCCGGAGGCTGCCCGGGGTCCCCCAGGCTCCTCCCTCCAAAGCCCCCCACCACAGTGGGTGCCCCCCGCAAGACAAGGCTCAGTCCTGAGAGGCTACCCTAGCCCTGGGCCTGGGACACGGCGGGGGTCGAGGCATTGACCTTGAACTGGGCTTCGGGGGGTCCGGTGATGATGACCATCCTCTCCCCGACATCCGGACCTTCGGCAGGAGCGATCTGCAAAGGCACAGTGTGGGGTGAACAGTCACTCGATGAATCCCAAAGCGTCTCCTTCCCCAGAGCCTGTGTGCCAAGCCCAGGAAAAAGTCCACATTCCAATGGGAAGAGCACACAAAAAGAGAGAAAATGGGTGTGGGGTCCAAGCCAAGCTACTGGGGGTGGGGAAGGAAGGGGGAGCAGACCAAGAAAGGTTTCACATAGAGGACGGTACCTTGGCAGTGCCTGAAAGGAAGAGAGAGGCAGAGGCTAGCAGAGAAGGCATTCCGGGCACGGGGCACAGCCGGGGCAGGAACACGAATGATCTCTGGCCAAGCCTCCCCTTCCCCAAATTTCTTCTTTGGGAAATGCGCAACTTCTATGCCTGTTACATCCAAGTCTCTTCTTTGCCACCAGAAATAACCACCCAATTAAAAAAGTAAATAAAGCTCAACAAACAAATTATTTTTTATTTCAAAAATCCTGTTCATGTGGATGTGTGATGGGTTCCATACTGCCATTTTAAAGTAAATAAAAGCTTTAACAATTATCCATTTTAATTGCTCAGTGTAAATATTGGTAAATATAACCCCATAGATAAACAGAAGCCCTTTAGGGGCCTCAGTAATTTTTAAAAAATCCTCACCTTCCATCTTGGAATCAATACCGTGTATTGGTTCCAAAGCAGAAGAGTGTTAAAGGCTACGCAATGGGGGTTTTAAGTGACTTGTTCAGGGTCACACAGCTAGGAATTTTCTGCAGCCAGATTTGAACCCAGAATCTCCTGTCTCTAGGTTGGCTCTCAATCCACTAAACCACCCAGTTGCTCCTGGTTCTCAATAATTTTTAAGAGTGAAAAGGGGGTCTTTGAGGCCAAAAAGTTTGAGAACTGTTGGTTTAGCACTAAGAGCCCTCCCTCAAGTACACCCCACATCCTGGTCCCTCCTCCCCGCCATGTCCTTGCATTGTAGGAGATGGCGCAACATTCTACTTAGCTGGAAACTGGCAAGTATTAAGGCAAGAGAGGAAGAGCCAAGCTGTTTCAGACAAGGGAGAAGTTTGGCGAGCCAGAGGGAACTGGAGAATGGTTCCTGATTATTTCACAGGATGGAATTTCCTTACGCAGGAGACTTTGCATCAGTACAGAGCTACCAGTCTCCATCCCCTTCTCCTCATTCCCACAGCCCTCATCAACTTCCTGCCTAGCCTGCTGTGTTAGCCTCCTAATAGGTCTCCCTGCCCTCGGTTTCTTTAAGTCACATCTGTCTTGAGATGAGAGGAAAAAAAGGCAAAGACAACCTTCCTCAGTGTTTTCTGGTGCTCTGACCTATAGGCCTGGTGGCTACCCAAATACAAGGGACAGCCCAAAGACCAACTCAGGCTTTGTTCTTGCAAACAAAGTCACCCCTCCTGCCTGAGCTCACATCCTGGCAACTGGTGGATGATTCACAGATTCTTTCTTCAGAGCAAGCTAGGGAAGACCCTTCCCACCAGTTGGCCACCTTAATTCACCATTCATCAGCCGGCCCAGCTCTCATCTATCCAACCTTCACACAGCTGCCAGATTGACCGTCCTAAGGCTCAAGTCTGATCACATCAGTCCTCTCTCCTCAAGAACTTTCAGTGGCTCCCTCTTGTCTCTGGAATCAAGTATAAACTCCTCTGTTTGGCACTGAAAAGCCCTCTTTCTAGGCTGATTCTAGCATTATTTATTCCTTTTCCCACCCTCTCTGATCCAGCCAAACCTGCCTGCTTGCTGTCCTCTAGATCAAACCATCTCTTGCTTCTTCACCTTTGTATACAAGTTTGGGCTCCAAAAAAGCCCCGAAGAGTCCGTCTGGCCTTCACTCTCAAAGGCCTCTGAGTGCCATCTCTTCATTTTACAGAGAAGAAAACTGAGGCACAAACTTCACAGGATGACTTAGAGCTGGGAAGGACCTTCTCATTTTATAGATAAGGAAACTGAAGCACAAAACCCTTACAGGCAGGGGCTGCTAGGTGGCTCAGTAGATGGAGAGCCAGGCCTAGAGATGGGAGGTCCTGGGTTCAAATCTGGCCTCAGACACTTCCTAGCTGGGTGACCCTGGGCAAGTCACTTCACCCCATTGCCCAGCCCTTACCATTCTTCTGCCTTGGAGCCGGGACACAGTATTGATTCTAAGCTGGAAGCAGAATGATTGAAGGAGCCCCTTTACCTTGATGGAGGCCCCAGCAAATCTGGCCAGTTGCTTGATGTGGTGGCCCTTCTTTCCAATGATGGCTCCAACAGCCTGTGTGGGGATGAAGAGGTACACCACCTCCTGTTCAGGCACCTGAGGAGTGAGGAGACAGAAATAGCATCTCAAAAAATGGCCCGACATTTGGCCAGAGCTGGACAGAGCCTTGGAGGCCATCGAGTCCAGTGCTCACCTCCGAGGCCAATGAGTCCAACACCCACCTCCGAGGCCAATGAGTCCAACGCCCACCTCCGAGGCCGTCCAGGCCATTGCCCACCCTGCGCCCCCAAATTAAAGACAAGGAACCTGAAGCTCACGGAGGCGATTTGGGGCCACACAGAGGAGACCTAGAGGCCACAGAAGGACTTCAGAGGCCCTCTGGTCCAACAGCCTCACTTGATGCTCGGAGAGGCTTCACAGAATCAGAGATCTGGAGTTAGAAGGGCCCTCAAAGACCACTGAGTCCAACCCTCCCGCTCCCCCCAACCCGTTATTAGAAAAGAGGAAACCCAGGCCCAGGGAGCGGATTAATTATAGAGGTAATCAACATGAGAGGTGGGATTTGAACCCAGTCCCCTGACTCCACAGCCAGTGCTCTGTCCTCTAGACCACGGGACTGAAGGATGTTAGAAATTCAAGAGGATGAGCCTTTTGGACTAGGGAATAAACTAGGAGAATGTTAGAGTTTAAGAAGCAGCTGGACCAGTCCTTGCAGAATCCTGGGGCCACCCTGAGCCCCTGCCCGGCAAGCCCCGACAGAAAGCAGTCAGAGGATGGCCAACATCTGGCTGATCTGGAGAGAAGGGAAGGAGGAAGGAAGAAAGGGAGGGAAGGAGGGTCTTGGTGGGCTCTCCAGGAGAAGAAGAGTTCAAGAACGGGACGGGACGAGGGCTGGAGAGGGACTGGAGTCGGCAGTCTCCTCTCAAACGTCCTCCTGGCAGCAGAGAAAAGGGAGCTCCGACCGGGAAACGGTCCCTCTGCTCACCCCCGAGGTAAGGAGCCAAAGGTGCTGGGAGCGAGGCGGATACCAGGTAGCCAGCCCGGGCTGACCACGCTGGTGTCCACAAACCGGGACAGACACTGACCAGACACCTGGACTTCCACCGTCAGGAGGAAACTCCCGGACGAGGGGACTCCCGGACGAGGGGACTCCCTCTTCCCACCAAGCCCTGCCTGACAGTGAGAGTGCAAGTTTCCTGTCCAGGATTACGTAGCCAGGAAGCGCCAGGGGTGGGCCTGGAACTCGGGTGTCCTCGTTGGCTCCCAGACTGGCTCCCAAGCACCGACAGGGCTGGAGGAGGGCCCCCAGGATCCTGCTCCAAGTCTGCTCAGCCACCAACTGGCTTACCTCGTTCCGTGTTCTCGTTTCCAGACTCTGAGCACCCCTTGATTTTGCGTGGTTTCCCCCCAACAAAGTGACTTTGAACACGAACGAGGTAAAGCCAGGACACGGGACCAAAAATGGCGAGCGCCCCGAGGAGTGCCAGAGGAAGCCAACGGAGTGCAGCCATCTTGGAGCCAAAGCAAACAGACTTAGAGCAAGCCTCAGTTTCCTCATCTGTCAAAGGGGGATAACCCTAGCACCTCCTTTCCAGAGTTGAAAGGATCAAATAAAAAATGATAGACAAAAGTGCTGTGTGGACCTTAAAGCGCCATGTAAATGTGAGTTGTCTGTATCATTGATGTTAACAAATAAAACTGAGATAATGCCAAAAGCTTCCTTCTTTGGACTGTTCAGATGAAAACGATTTAGCCCTGGAAGGTCCCCGAAAGGTCCAACTCCTTCACTTTACAGAGGAGGAAGTCATCTGCCCAAGGTTATATGGTGACTTAAGTCAGGATTTGAATCCAAGTCTTGAGACTCCCCAGCCAGTGCTCCTTTCATTCTCTGCTTTCTGTTGATATTTTGACTTCACAGCTTTGGGGCCCCATGAAGTCGAACCCCTTCATTTTACAGAGGAGGAAATTCTGGCTCAGAGAGAGGTTTAGTGACTTGCCCAAGATTTCACAGCTCGTACGTGACCCAGGTAGCGGGATTTGAACCTGGGACTTGCCACCCTGAAGTCTCGTGCCCTATCCAGCGCCCCATGCTGCCTCTCGACAATAAGCAACATACAGTTGTTTGCAGTTATACAAGCGCTACGTAAACACACGTCTCTATTTTCAGAGAAAGAAGGAAAGAAGGCAGAGGAGAGGGAGGAGAGGAGAGGAGAGGGAGGGAGGGAGGGAGGGAGGGAGGGCCACTCACAGGGTGCTGATGTGGGAATACGCCGATCTGGGGGGCTCCGTACAGGCCCGAGAGGTAGGCGGAGTGACTCTGGCGGGAGAGAACAGAAGCGTTACTGGGTGTGCCTGGGAAGGGGAGCCCGCTGCAGGATGCACACCAGCCCGCGTGCGTGCCCGCTGGAGCCCTCCTCCGCCACCGGCACGCCTCCTCGTCGGGCGCTCGCTCCGCTTCCTCCGCTCCGCTCCGCCGCTCTCCGTCGCCCCTCATCGAGGGGCCCCGCCTAAAGCTGCCTCCTGGAGAGTATCCTGAGTACAGCAGGTGGACGGAAAAAACTGCTTGGGGGGGGTGCATCATTGATAAGCCAGCGCCCACGCCCTGACAGATTTCTCAGCCCACAGCTGCCTGGACGGCCTTGACCCTCGGCCTCGTCCCTCGCTCCCAATTCTTCTGGCCAGCCCTGCGGATCTCAAAGTGTCCATCAGTGATTGCGGCGCACCCCAAAACGTCTCCCCGACCCCTTCGCCCGGCCCCGGGCTTGGCGGGGCCACGAAAGCTCTGCCAGAAGGCCGGCACGAGCTAATCATCGGCGAGCCCCAACTCAAGCCCTTCCCCTGAAATGAGGAGGAAGGGAGCCCCGAGAGGCTCCTGAGCCCAGTGTGCGAACACACACGCCTCTCCAAGCAAGCTTGGGGGCATCTGAGACCTCGGTTTTATCCGGTACCAGAATCGGGCTTTTCTTTCTTTTTTTTAAATTCTGGGCAGGGGAGAAGGGAGCTAGTGATGGACTTGTCCCTTCTCCCCCCCTCCCCAAAAGGGAAGGTCTTTTGCATGTACAGAAGATAAAATAAGGAAGCTTGGAAGGAAACACAGACAAGCAGGACAGCTTTGAAACAACATATTAGATAGATTGCTTATCAGTTTGCAAAAAGCAGCGAGCTGTACAGAATCAGAAACTCACAATTTAACAAAGAATTTCCCCTTTTCACTCTACTTTGCAAAGGGCGAAGGTTCCCCTTTTTGGTGTTTGTTAAATCCAGAATAAAGGAAAAACCCCAAACCATTACAATATATTCCCCAGGCCTCTGGGCAGGTTTTGTTACCCTGAATTCTGATGCCCTGAAGTCTGGCTTAGGGAGCTGGTGGGTCTTTGGTCAAGAATTGGGGACCTTTGGGGCAGGGCTTGGAAAGACTCCTCTGACCCCGAAGTCAGCCCTGGAAGCTCACAGCCACAGAGGAGGGTGGCGGGCGAGGCTTCCCACCCCATGACTTCTCTGGTGACATCCCTCTCCCCACGGCATCTCTAAGGCTCCAACAGGTCCTGACCGGACTCTTCGAGAGATGAGGCCAGTCTGAGCACTCAGCTGGGGAGGGATTATACATTTTTCTAAAAATGATCATCTTGGGGCCTGATGGAGGAGGACCTTTTCCTAGGGGGATCTTGACCACATCTAGGTAAAACGATACAGTAGGGTAAGAACTCTGGATTTGGGGTCATCAATCTCTTTCCTTTCTCATGAGGGCAATGTAGTGACATCTCTAAATCAACCAACTTGGCCCAGGGATGATGCCACCATTGCTCTATTCAAGACGCTCTGTGGCTCCCTGCTCCCCCTAAGACCAAATCCCTGTTCCTCTGTGTGCCTAGTGAAGCTCTTCCCTGTATGACTGCAGTCTATCATTCCAGGGTGACCACCTCTGTCACATACTCTCCAACCTGGCTAAACGGGTCTGCTCACTGCTATTACTCATACACGTTATTCTAATCTCCCACCTCTGCCTCTACAAACGATGGGGGGGGCTCCCCGTTTGGGGTCTTCTCCTTAGCATCTTTCGAGGCTTCCCTTGGACTTCAGGCTTAAGCTAGTGCCCTCTACCCCATCCTGAAATCACTCTCTACCTGCTTCCTGTAGACTTACGTCCATCATCTTTCCCTCTAGGCGAGGGTAGGGGCAGTTTCATTTCTGTCTTTGTAGCTTTAGCCCACTAACATAGTGCACTAATACAGTGCTTAAGAGATGTTTGTCAACCTCCCTGGATTCCGGTCAGGCTAGTTCTCCCATCCTGCTCTCCCTCAGCCCCCCAAACTCTGAAGACTCACATCCCTTCTACACACTCCCAAGGGAGACAGTGGCTTGGAGCCCACTTCAGCTGGCTTTCATCTTTTAAAATGACTCGGGCTGGAGACCCAGGAGCTGCTGTACCCCCTTTAGCCAATGCCCACCATGCCCACACACACAATGTAATGGTTCTCCCTTTCATGAGCTATTGAGTTCATAGGATCAGAGATTTCAGGCCAGAAGGGACTTCTGGTACAACCCCTTTGTTTTACAGAGGGAGAAACTGAGGCCTGGGGAAAAAAAACTGACTTTACTGCCCAACATCACACTGGGAATAAGCACCAGAGGGCAGGATTTGGACCTAAGACCTCTGACACCAAAGAAAGGGTTTTTCTACCATCCCATAATGATTTTGAGGGCATAAAGAAAAGATATCAAACAATCAATTAATAACAAGTGCCTATTGGACACAGGAAAACAGAGGCAAGTGTATTTGAATTCCTGCTCTTGAGAAGCTTCCATTCTAGAGATAGAAACCACAGAGACACAGAAAAGGAAACAGAGAAGAAAACCAAAAACTGGAGCTGAGGCACCAGCACCTAGAAGAGCAGAGAGCTAGGGAATCCTACTGGGTGCACAAAAATCCCTTGTGAGTCTTTCCCTGACCTCCCCCTAGAGTGGGTCAGGAAGAATTCAGGAACCAAGGCATCAAAAATTTCTAGCCAATGGCTTTCTTACTTCCACAAAACATCAGTGACCCAAGGCTTGACAAAGGCAGAGGAAATCTGGGAACCAATGCCCCAAAGGCCCTGGGGGACTACTCAATTATTCAGTTAGCCCCCTTGTTCATAAGGGATTTATAGAGCACCCAGGACACCCTACATTCCAGGCTACATCCATGACATTTTTTTTTAATTACAACTGAGTTGGGAAACATCCTGAATGCCAGGTGCCCAGAACATTTTTATTCAATAACAAGAGTCAATTCAAGAAATCAGATTAGAAAGAAAAGTTATAACAAGAAAGAGAGGCAGCATGGTGGAGGGCAACGAGGGTAAGTCTTTAAATATTCCATTTAGATTGTCAGATTTACTGGCATAGAGTTGGGCAAAGTAATTCTCTCCTTTGATCTTCAGGATTTCCAATCTGGTGTTTTCTAATTTGTTCATTTTCTAATTTTTTTCAGTTATACACCCAATTTATCAACCTGCTCTTTCTCTATTTTACTGACATAACCATTTAGAGATAGAAATTTTCCCTTAAGTACTGCTTTGGCAACATCCCATTAATTTTGGTATGTGAGGGTCACAGAGTCATGAAGACCTGAGTTCAATTCTGGCTATATGACTCTGGGCAAGTCCTTCACCTCTGTGCACTCCTAGGTAACTCTCTAAGACTACAGGTTTCAAATGAATTGTTGAGATACGTTGGTGAATCAAGAGTCCACACTGGAAGTTCCCTATATGGGATGAAATCATAGGTCTGAGCCAAAAAAAAACCCCAACAACAACAACAAAAACAACCCCCAGAAACTTAACATTGATGACCCAGAATTAATCAGGGGAGCTTTTGTTGAGGAGGTGAGGAGTGATCCAAATCTTGAGACAAAAATAAATGTTTCTAAATCATGTACTTCATGAAGCCCTGAGGATACCTAAATGAAAATGACCCAGCTCCCTGGCCTCAGGGAGTTTGTATTCTCTTGGAGATGGGGGAATGAAATGAAAATGAGAGACAAATATAAGGAAGTTGTGATGGAGGCAAAGGAAAGATCAGGCGCAGCATTGCTAAGACTTCTGAGGAGGGAATGGAAGATCAAGAGAGGGCCCTGAAGGCAAGTAAAGAGTCTGAAAAGCAGAGTTGAACAGAAAACTGAAGAGGTTAAGTGACTTGCACAAGATCACACCAGACCTGGAGTCAGGTTTCAGACTCTTCAGACTCTGTGATCTTAAGGCAAATCACTCGTTTTCCTTAGCTTCCTCAACTGTAAAATGGGGATAATAAAACTTGGCTTCCAAGGTTGTTGTGAGGATCAAATGAGATATTTATCAAAAAGCTCTAGGAATAGAGTGGGCATTACTCCCTTCCCCAATTTGGAGGTGGAGGGTCTGCTCATTTCTAACTGAGACACGGAATTTCAGTGACTTGTTCAGGGTCTCTGAGAGACCCACTACCTGGACCAGGATTCAGCCTCCCCCAGTCACAGAGGAGTCTTACACTCTCTCCACTATGCTGTGTGACTAGTTGGGGTTGAGGCCTGTTCTGGGGGATTTTCCGAGCCCCTCAACGAGGCCAGCCCATTGGGGGTGGGAAGCACCCGGGCGGCTCGATTTGCAGAGGGTCCTCGGGTATACGCTCAGCATCCATAGCAGAGGAGGGGGAAGCAGACCCTTGCCTTGACCCAAACCCCGGGAGCAAAGTTGTGACGGCCCCAGAGTCACTTACAGCAAATGGGTGGTAGGAGGCAGCGGCGGCGGCTCCCCGGGGCCCAGCTGCGGAAGGGAGCATGGACAGACCTGTTGAAAAGATGCCAAGGGCGCTGAGGTTCAATCCCGGAATCAGGTTGCCTTGTTGCTGGGAGCCGGTACAGAGAGGGAAGAAAGAGGAGAAAGGAAGACCAAAATCAGCTCAGTTTCCTCATCCCACTCAACAAGAACAGAACAAAGCCCCACCACTGAGAGCCTCCTCAGACCCAAGGCTCAGGGCACCCGGGATCCCTTGGCCCTCCATCCCCTGCTCCTTATCTGCCCCTCATTCTCCTCTGAGCTGCCCAACCACCTGGCTAAGGACCCTATAATTAGAGCCAATGAGATAATATTTGTAAAACAGAGCTTCCCTCCATCTTCTTTTCGCACTAAATATTTCCATCCCTCTTGGGCATGGACTTGTTCACCATCCTGGATGCCCTTTTCTGGAGAAACTCCAATGTCCAGTTTTCCAGATTTTCTCTTAGAGAAACTCCAGTTTCCAGATTTTCTCTAGAGAAACTCCAGGTTCCAGATTTTCTCTTAGAGAAACTCATTTCCAATTTTCCAGATTTTCTCTAGAGAAACTCCAATGTCCAGTTTTCCAGATTTTCTCTAGAAACTCCAATTTCCAGGTTTCCAGATTTTCTCTAGAGAAATTCCAGGTTCCAGATTTTCTCTTAGAGAAACTCCAGTTTCCAGATTTTCTCTAGAGAAACTCCAATTTCCAGTTTTCCAGATTTTCTCTAGAAACTCCAATTTCCAGGTTTCCAGATTTTCTCTAGAGAAATTCCAGGTTCCAGATTTTCTCTTAGAGAAACTCATTTCTAATTTTCCAGATTTTCTCTAGAGAAACTCCAATGTCCAGTTTTCCAGATTTTCTCTAGAGAGATTTCAGTGTCCAGGTTTCCAGATTTTCTCTAGAGAAACTCCAGTTTCCAGATTTTCTCTAGAGAAACTCCAGGTTCCAGTTTTCCAGATTTTCTCTAGAGAAACTTCAATTTCCAGTTTTCCAGATTTTCTCTAGAGAAACTCCAGGTTCCAGTTTTCCAGATTTTCTCTTAGAGAAACTCATTTCTGGTTTTCCAGATTTTCTCTAGAGAAACTTCAATTTCCAGTTTTCCAGATTTTCTCTAGAGAAACTCCAGTTTCTTGATTTCCCTCCTAA
The DNA here is from genome assembly GCF_016433145.1 of Gracilinanus agilis. Taxonomy (NCBI): domain Eukaryota; kingdom Metazoa; phylum Chordata; class Mammalia; order Didelphimorphia; family Didelphidae; genus Gracilinanus; species Gracilinanus agilis. Next base: position 507,642,590 of record NC_058133.1, on the reverse strand, counting down.
ATTGTGGAATCCAGAGGTGAACTTGGTCCCACAGACATACCGGAGCAGGGCAGAGGACTCTCAGGTCCCTCATTCAGGACACCAGGCATCTCTCCATACTGCCCTGGTGCCCACTGGCCTCTCTGGCTGCCATGCCTTAGTGAAGCATCTCCCCCTCTCCCTGGAGAGTCCCAGAGAGCTGGGGGCAGCAGCGGGCCCCGGGGGCAACTTACGTTCACGGTCACCATGTCGTTCTCGTAGGCCTCTCGGAGCTTCCTCATGATTTCCACCTCAGCAGAAGAGCAGGCTTCGATGGTGCCTTTGACTGTGATGGTTCTCTCTGGGTTGTAAATGGTCAAATCCTGCAGGCTGGGAGGCCAGAGAGGAAAGGAAAACTTCAGGCTTTCCAAGGAACACGAGGCAGAGGAACAGGCCGATGGGGCAAAGGCTCCTCGTGTCGCCCCTGGGAACAAACTGCTTGGGAGAAGCCCCCATCTTCTCCCCATTGTCCGGCTAACCTCAGCGTGGGGGAAGACGGCTCCAGGGGAGTCCTTTCTCCTTTGCACAGCTGCCAGACTGACCTCAGCCTAGTTCTAACCACATCACCCCCTGCTCAAGTATCTTCAATGGCTGTCTATCATCTCCAGGAGAAACTAGAAACTACTCAGTCTGGCATTTAGAGTCCTCCATAACCTGGCTTCCTAGCTCTGTGACAAGTCATTCTTTTGGCCTCTGTTTCCTCCTCTGTCAAATGAGCTGGAGAAGGAAATGGCAAACCCCTCCAGTACCTGGCTGTGTGACCCTGGACAAGTCACTTGACCCTGTTGGCCTCAGCATATCCAATGAGTTAGAGAAGGAAATGGCCAACCACTTTAGTATCTCTGCCAAGAAAAGCCCCAAAGTCACTGGACATTCGGACACAACCGAAAATGACTGAATGACAAAATAATCAGGCTTGTACTGCATCCATACCATCCTCTCTGTTCCTATCAAACTGGGCTGATCTGTTCTAAAACTTTCCATCTCCCACTGCAGTATCTTTGCACGAGCTATCCCCCGGCCATGCCCGGAATGCCTTCTCTCCTTAGAACGCCCATGCCGAGCTCTGCTTAAGGCTGTGACCTCCTCTAGGAAGGTTTCTTCCTGCCCCCGACAATTTTCCACACACCCACCCCGGGTTACTGGGGTTTGCTCCCTCCTCAGAGCCCTCTTGGACTCTCTGGTCTAAGCACTTGGTGCATCCTCTCCACCCCCTTCAGAATGGAAGCTCTTGGAGGGCAGGGATGCTCTTGTGCCCCCAGTGGCCGGCCCCGTGTGAGCCACACTTCAGGGACTTCGGAGATGCTCCTGGAATGGGCTTTTCCTTTCTAGTAGGAAGGAAGCTAGAGAAGGAGGGCGGCTTACGGAGAGATGGTGATCTTGGTGCCCGTGTCCTGCTCAATTTTCTTCAGGTTTCGTCCTTCTTTGCCAATCAGTCTTCCGACCAAACTGTTGTGGGCGAGGATCTTCAGAGGAACTTCCTCCGCTCTGAAAGGAAGCAAAGGCCCTTCAGTGCCCCAGAAATAGAGAACGGGGACCCCAGGGACTCGTTTCTTAAAAGAGAAGTCGTCAGGGGTAGCTAGGTGGCTCCGTGGATGAAGCGCCAGTCTGGAGCCCCTGACATGCCCTAGCTGTGTGACCCTGGCCAAGCATTTGCCTAGCCTTCGCCCTTCTGTCTTAAGAGTTGTTACTAGGACAGAAAGAAAAGTTGGGCGGGGGGGAGAAGGAGAAGGAGAGAGACACACATACAAAGAGAGGGAGAGGGAGAGAGCAAGAGAGAGGGGGAGAGAGAGAAAGAAAGAGAGAGGGAGAGAGAGAGAGAGAGAGAGAGAGAGAGAGAGGAAGAGAGAGAAAAAGAGGGAGAGAGAGGGAGAAAGAGAGAAGCCATCCTATTATCTTGAGGAAATCCCTGAACTGCTGAGAGGCAGGCACAGGGCCTCTATGGTCAGTATCCCTGTGTGTGACCTTGGCCAAGTCCCTGAACCTCCCAGGTCTCAAGTTTCCTATTCTCAGAAATGAAGGGAGCTGGGCTTTAGAGGTGCTTTCAAGATCTAGTCCCATGACCTTGGCATCCCAGGTGTTCTCAAATTCTTGTATAACCAAAGGTTTGCAGCTCTAGACAGGGACTTCAGAGCCCATCAAGTCTAACTTTTTTATTTTACATATGGGGAAACTGAGGCCAGGGAGTATAAATGAGATACTAGACCTATGCTGAAAGGCTAACTTCTTTGCTTTACAGGTAAGGAAACTGAGGCTCGGGGGAAGTGCCTTGGCCAGGGTCACAAAGGTGTTGAGCAGGAGGGCTATTGGGCAGCTGCTGCTTTGAAGCCCTTCTTTTTATCCCCTGCCAAGTGTGACTTACGACTTGGTCTCGTCGGCTTCTTTCTGCATGATTTCGAGAATCATCCGGCAAGCCTCGCTGGAGCCCTCGGGGCTGGCGTGGATGGTCACTGGCTTCTCCGACGCTCCAGCGTTTTCCTTCCTGTGGATGTCCACCCTGCGGCAGGAGAGGGACAGCAGGCACACCTCCCCATCAGAATACACAGCTGCCGATGCCCTCGCAGGGCACGAGGCGGCTGCCCCATCCCTACCCGCCTTCTAGCCAAAGCACGAACCAAGGACCAGCCGTGACTCTAGCGAGGCAGGGCTACTCTGTGGGAAGGCTGGGGGGCGTCCACTCCAAGGGCAGAGCCACAGGCAGTCACTGCCCACTGTGGCCAAGTTCAAGCCAAACAGGGCCTGCTATGGGCTCACAGAATCTGACCCAGTTAACCCACCCCCTGCACCCTTGGCCCAGAAACAGGAGGGGACTCACTTGGACTGGGTCTGCTTTGTCAGGTTCTTAATGGTCAAGCCCTCCTTTCCTATGATGGCGCCAACAAACTGGGTGGGGACAAGGATCCGCAGGGGGAAGTCCAGCTGCTTGGATGGGCCAGAGCCCCCCGGGGAATGGCCACGTTCCCTGGAAGAGTAGGCCCCCCGGCGGAACCTCTGAGGGGCATGACCGTCTTCGTCTGGGATGTAGGAGATCCTGAACGAGTAGTTCTCAAACTGATGTCCACTGAGCTTCTCAATGGCTCTGCAAGGCAGGAGGAGGCCCAGAAGGCTGTAACAGGATGTGTGTGTTTGGTGTACGATGGGGACCGCTGACCCCTGGAAGCCCAGATCTCAGCCTGGGATTGGGCCTTGGTAGCCTGTGCGTGTGTGCATGCGTGCATTTTAAATCCTTGCACAGGGCACTTCTGTTTTAAAATTTTTATCATTTGAAAAATAAATGTGTTTGTTTTCTAGAAAATGCTTTCTTTTCATATCACCCACATAAATATGAATTGGGAATGATGTTTCCTTTCTCCTTGCAAAAAACCTTTTATAACAAAGAATTTTTCAAAAGAGAGAAGCAAACAGCTCAATCTATGGAGAAAGTCTGATATTCAATGCCCTACTCTGCACCTGCAAGGAAGCACGAAGAGGTACCTCCTCATCTCTTCTTTGGGGGGGGGGCCACACTGGGTCATTATTCAGGTTGGACCATTTGTTATTTCTCAGCAGATTTTGTCTTCGTGGTTGCCAATTCCCCCATCTCAGTTCAGACAAGTCTTCTGCTGCTTCTCTGAATTCATCCCATGCAGCTTTTCTTACCGCACAGCTTGAGAACCACAGTCTAGTCACCACTGTTCCTTAAACGGGCTACTTTCGGGGCGGGGGGACCCCCCTAAATTTACCTTGCCAGAAAATGCACCTTTTCTATGGAAGGAGAACAAGCCCGTCTTCCTAGCACCGTGATCTGGAGAGGCCGCTGATGTCCAAAGGCTTACAGGGATGTGCCAGGCCTGGAAGTCCCTCACGAGGTACATTTTGAAAGTTAAGCCAATAAAAAGGACCACTGAAAGGTCTCGGGCGCACTTACCCTCGGGCCTCGTCTCTGGTGGCGTACGTGACGTTGACAACGGCAGCCTCCGTGTCTGTGTTGACTACAGAGAAAGCAAGAAGGAAGCCTGAGTTTCTGAGGCAGCCAAGAAGCCGCTCTCTCCCCTGCCAGGTGGGAGGAAAGAGCGAATGCACAAATATGGGCTCGGGGGTCACAAGTCTTCCAGGGAGGCCGAAACCCTCTGGCCAGCTCGGGTAAGTGGGACATCACCTTGTGGATCGACAGAACGATTCAAGCCGATTCCAAAAGGCTCAGGATAGAAAATGCATCTCAGAGGGACGGAGACAAAACGTTTTCTCAATTCTGTTTCTTGCTTTTTCTCATTTTTTTTAAGAAATATGTTTTGGGTGACCTCATATGTAGTTGATATCAGACCTCCCGGGTGAGGACACTTTCTCTACAATTAAAAAGTCTAAGAGAGTTTCTCAGAGCACCAGGTGGGACTTGAAACCAAGCCTTCCCGACCCTGAAGCCAAGACCCTGTCTGGCCGCCTCTCGTGATCATCTGGGTACTGGAAGAGCCCAAGGCATCCCCCTTGTCCCAGGAATGAAGGAGAGCCACGAGATGGCCCCTGGGGATGACCGGAGCACTCCACCTACCCACATGCACGAGCATCGGATGAGGCAAAGAGAATCTTAACTGTCACCAGAATGAGTGTGTGTCTCGGCTTCTTACCTTGTTCCACGTTCTCCACAGTCCCGTACTGAGCCAAGAGTCCATCCAAAACCTGAAAGACAAAGTCCAGAATGGTTAGGGGGGGTGGGGGTGGAGTGGGGGATGGTGAAGGCAACCCAAGACCCCAAAACCTCACAAAAGGGGCCAGGAAGCCTCGGGGCTGCCCACCCAGACTCAGTCCCAGCTCAAGCGGTTGAAGGCACTCGATGGCCAAGAGCCAGGATTCTCCAGCCTCCAGCAGATCCAGGGTCTCTCCTGAGCTCACTGCACTGGGTCCCGCCACAGTACTTACACGGAGAGCCTTTCTCCCACCCAAGGCAGAGACTGACCATAAGAATCCAGCTCTGCTTTGGGGCAAGGGTACTTACAGGGAAGCGATTCTTGCACTCAAGGCTGGCATTGGCCTCTAGAAACAAGAGAGACACAGACAGAGGAGGAAGAGGAGGGAGAGAGAGGGAGGAGGAAGGAGGAAGATAGAGAGGAAGGAGGGAGAGGGAGGGAGAGAAAGGGAGGAGGGAGGGAGAGGATGAGGGAGGGGGAGGGAGAGAGAGGGAGGAGGGAGGGAGGGGGAAAGAGAGAGAGGGA
>NC_058133.1:507612155-507622444 GCF_016433145.1 Gracilinanus agilis | reverse complement strand
GAGAAAGAGACAAAGAGAATGAGATAGTAAAGGTGAGAAAGAGAGAGAAAAGATAAAGAGAGGAGAGAAAGAGAAAGAAATTGAGAAAGGAGACAGAAAGAAAGAGAGGAGCAAGAGAGAAAGAGAGAGGAGAGAATGAGAGGGAAAGAGAGAGAATGGACAGAGGGAGACAGAGAGAAAAAGAGAAATAGAGAGGAGAGAAAGAAAGAGATAGGAGAGGGAGAGAAAAAGAAGAGACAGAGAAACAGAGAGGGGGGGAGATAGAGGGAGAAACAGAGAAAGAGACAGAGAGGGAGAAAGAGTCAGAGAGAGACAGGGAAAAAAGAAACAGAGAGAAAGAAAGAGAGAGGAGATAGAGAAAGAGACAAAGAGGGAGAAAGACAAAGAAAGAGAGAGAGGAGAGAGAGAGAGAGAGAGAGAGAGAGAGAGAGAGAGAGAGAAATGGATGGAAGGAGGGAGAGAGGGAGACGGGAAGGAGACAGACATTGAGGAGGGAGAAGAAAAAGGGAGGAAAGGAGGGAGAGGAGACAACAGAGGCAGTAAAAGACTGGGGAGAGGATGAGAAGGAAGGGAGAAGAGAGGCATAAAGAAATAGAGGAGTGGTGAGATGGAGTAAGGGAATGAGAGAGGCAAACAGCCACAGAGACATAGAAAAGGATGGAGTGAAGAGAAGATGGAGACAGAGGGGGCAGAGGAAGGGGAGGGTGGAGGGAGAGACAAACAGAAACAGAGTTGCCCCCAGAGCTGGGTTTGGGGCAGCCAAGGACTCCATTCCACTCTGGCCATGCTGAATTAGGGTCTGAATGAGGGTGGGGCACTCATGCAGGACTCATGCTTAGGGGGTGACCAGGGCTAGAGACATAGGCTTGGGAGTCAGAAAATCATAGGCTCTTAGAGCTAAAGTTTCAAGGGATTTGGGAGACCACTGAGTCCAAATGCCCCCTCCCCCCATTTTATAGAGGAGGAAAATGAGGCCAGGCAGTTAAAAGGCCTTGGATTGAGTCCCAAAAGGCCAACATAGGGCCTCCAACTCCACAGCCTGTGCTCTGTTCATGGTCCCCATCATTAGGGCAATGACCACTGGGGACCCACAAGGGAAAGGAGATAAGAAGGCAGAGGCTGGAGCCTCCCAGCCTCTGTTGCAGTTCCTTCTGGGTCAGGCCTGACTTAAAATGAGCTCCCAGAAGCTGCAGGCTGCCACCCCTTGAAAGCATCTCCCAGCCCAAGGGCACCCCTGGAGGGAGAGCATGGGAAGAAGGGGAGATGCTGATTATCGTGCAGAGGGACAGACCTAGGGAGAAGTTGTCTGTCTGCAGGGATCTGAGACCCCCTGAATGCCAGACTGAGAAGAAAATGAAGATCAATGATTGCTGTGGGGGGAGGCATGCAGGAGCCCTTAGACCTTACCTAGGACAACCCCAGCTTTTTTTTTAACCCTTTACCTCCCGTCTTAGACTCAATCCTAAATATTGGTTCCAAGGCAGAAGAGTGGTAAATGCTGGGCACCGGGGGGGGGGGGTTACGTGGCTTGCTCAGGGTCACCCAGCTAGGAAGTTTCTGAGGCCAGATTTGAACCCAAGACCTCTTCGGTCTTATCCACTGAGCTCCATCATTTTTACAGATAAAGAAACTGAGGTCCAAGAAGTCATGGAGTCACAGATTTAGAACTAGAAGGGAGCTTTGGGGGGGGGGGAAGGGGTTGGCCTGGTCCAACCACCTCATTTTACAAATGAAGAAACTCGGAGGTTAAACCACGGGCCCCGGGACACAGTGGCTGAGTCTGCATTTGAACGCGGGCCCTGGGTTTCCAAAGTCACCCCTTCCCTCCCCCGGGGGGGCCCTGCTGCCTTGCTTGGGTAGAGGAAACAAAGAAGGGTCTTACCTCCCACTGCAGGTGAGGGGGGATGTTCCGAATCTGGAGCTTTCTGCTCCTGCAAAGACAAAAGTAGACATGGAACATCACCCCGAGCACTGGGCTTGGCGGCGGCGGCTTATCACCCTGGGTCTGCTTCCTTGCTCGCTCGTGGTAGAAATGAGTTCTAAAGAGCCCTCTGCTGTGGAGGGGGGCCTCGCAATCTGCAGCCCCAGCGGGCGCTCCGCACAGGCAGCCGCTTTTCATTCCCATCTTCTCTTCCTTTATTTTGGACCCCAAACATAGCAGCCCCAAATCAAACGGGCATTTCCCTTGGCCCGGTGGACCGGTAAACCGCATATCTCTGCCCTGTGTTACCTGCTTTTCAGAATCCCAATACATCCAACAACTCACTTTCAGCACTGGCCCGAGTATCTGTGAGTCTAATCTCATTTTTTCAGAAGGCAAAGGGAGCCCTGCCCAGCCCTCCCGGCCTCTGATGATCAACCAAGAACTGAACAACAATTTCCCAATAGGATAAAACCTCCTTCCTTCCCCTCCCACCCAATGAAAAGAAAAAGAAAACTTTGGCCTTTGTTCTACCCAATTTAAGTTACAGATGAAGAGTCAGAGGATCAGAGGGCTCAAATGACCTGTCCACAGTGGCAAGGCTGGTACCTATCAGAGGCAGCATTTGAACCTAAGGCTTTCTGACACCCAGGTTCCCCCTGGTGCCCACCCCCCAGTACTGGCGATCAGGTGGCCTCTAGTTCAGAGGCAGCTCTTCGCCCTGCTGCAAGAATCACCACTTTGAACCCAGGAGACAACAGAAAAGACCATTTCCCGGAAGTCAGGCCTAAAAGAAGGCTCAGGCCACGATGCAGAGGAGTTTCTCCCTTGGCTGCCAAAGTTTGGGGACTTAAAACTGCACATCGGCTTGGTCGCCATCGCCCGCTGGCCCTGGGACAGCAGCTACACTTCCCAAATCCACTGTGGTGGCCCCATTCCATGAGAGCTGCCTAAACTGTAGGAGAGAGAAAGAGAAAGAATAACAGACAGACAGACAGACAGAGAATGAAGGGAGAGGGAAAGAGATGAAGAGGTGGAGACACATACACAGCAAGAGACAGAGAGGAAGAGAGGGAGAAAAGGAGGGAGATATAGTGATAAAAGGGAGAGGCTGTTTTGAGTCAAGTAACAAGTGGATGAATGAGTTAGTTACTTGGATGGAGGACAGACATATAATCAGTTTACTTCCAGAATTACAACTTTTCAAAAACAATGAGAAGGGCCCTATTGGCCTCCACCTGGACTTGCAATGCTTTCCTGCTTCTCTATAAGAAACAAAACTCATTTGGACAAGAGCAGACCCAGAAGGGAAGGATTTTCACCAAACCATCTTTGGAGGACTCTTTGGTGCTTTCTAGTCCCCCCCCCTCATTGCCCAGGGAGCCGGCCACTCCATCCTCTCCCCTTTCTGTTGTCTGTTGTCAGTAATCCCTGGCAGCCTCTTTTACTGCACTTCATTTAGAAATGACAGGATTTGAACCCAGGCCATGAGTCTCCAAATGCCACACTCTGTCCACTGTACTGCCCTCGTGTTAGTTAGCCCCCAAAGTTTTGTTAAATAGAAGAAGCATGAACAAAGATCATTTCCCTGAATAGCAGGGAGCCCTATTTTATAACAATTCTATAATCAGATCAAAAAAACAGAGATTACAAGGAGAAAAAAGAAACAAGCAACTTGACAGTGACAGGACTTAAATTCGAATCCCAACTCTGCCCCTTGTTATCTGTGGTATTTCAGGCAAGACACTTAATTTCGGTGACACTCAGTTTCCCTCTCTGTAAAACGAGGGGGCTGGTGCCTTCCAGCTTTACATCTCATGGTCCTTTGTCCGAGTTGGCTATGTTCTCTAGGCCTCAGTTTCACTGATTTTAAATGATGACTTAAGTGGTCTCTCAGATGTTGGGGGGGCATTAAGCACCCCAGCTTTGCCCCTCTGGAAGCCACACCAACGTGAGAGGCGTCTGGATAAATCTCATCCTCTGCGGCCTCTCTGGATTTTACCAGGAAGGGAAAGGAAATTGTCTGGCCTTGCTGGAGCTGTTTTGGGCTGAATCTTTATCTGTTTGGAGGATGAGACAAAAGGGGAAAAACAGAGTCTCTCTCTGGGACTTTTTTTTTTATCAAAAGGACAAAAATTAACGGAGAAAAATCTCCTTGCCATGAACAGACCCAGTGCTCTGCCCAGCCCAGCCAACTCGGGCTTCAGGGTTTGATTACTCAGTAAGAAACAGGAATTCTTTGTCATACCACTTTCAGGTTCCTTTATTCTTTAACCAAATTGTATTAATGAAATAATTAATACTTTCTTAAAGAAAGCCTGCTATTTTGATTACAACACTGGGGCCAGTGTCTGATTCAGGAAGACCTTGGTGCAAATCTCACCTCTCATACATCCTGGCTATGTGACCCTGGGCAAGTCATCTCCCTTCTCATTGCACTCCTATGGCCCCAACTTGCTAAGATAGTGTTCATTTATTAACAGAGGAAGTTCCCTTCTCCAGAGCTCCCTTTCTCAAAGAAGTACCAGGTTTGGGCTCATTTTTATTCTAAGTGGAACTTGGGATAGATTGAGGTCCCAGCTCTGTCTCTAACACCCACTGTTTTGTGATCCTGGACTTGAGCTCTCAAAGAAGACAAGAGGATTGCAGAGGCCTCCCCCCGCCCTGTCCCTATTAGTAGAGGGAGTTTTCTCACTGGGAGTTCTCTAGACTGATGAAATCCTAGGTATGGGTGCCTGGGACTCTTCCAACTCTTACAGCTAGTTTAAAGCTAAAAAGGACTTGGGAGATCAGTCTAAGCCCCTTCATACATTTTCCTCTGGTGCAGGAAGTTTCTAGAGGATCAGTTCCAACCTGGCAGCACGTTCTCTGCCCCAAATAATCCCAGAGAGGTGCCTGGGGACAAGAAAAGGGACTTGCCTAGAGACCCACAGTCAGCATGTGTCAGAAGCAGGATTTGCACCAAGGTAGGCCAGCTTTCAGCTACCAATCCACAGTGCTCTCTTTCATTTTTAAGGTGAACAAAGTGAAGTCCAGGGAGTAAACCACTAAAGTGCATGCCTGAGATCTCACACATTCTACATAGCAAAGTCAGGATTTGAACCTTGGTCCCTCTGCCTCCAAACATCACACACTTTTCACAGAATTTTACTGATAACTACAACTGAGGAACAGAGTCGGGTCCCTGTGACTTTCCCTGACTCCTGAGGCACTTAGGCACCAAGGCACTGAGGCACTTAGGCACTAAGACCTCTTACTCGTCCTCTTCCGGGTCCTCTTCCCTCTTCGCTCTCTGAGTTGAGTGAGCGCTGGGATGGGGTGCGGAGCTCCACGACTTTGGCGAATAATATTGGCCTTGGTTGGGGAACTGTGCGGTCCAATACTCCGTCATCTATGAGCAAATGCACACACCACAGCTCCCAATCCATCGGTCAGAATTTATTAAGCAGCTCCCGGATGTCAAGTCCTTGTCCACGCTGAAGATACTGAAAAGGAAGCAGCGCCTGCCCACAAGGAGCTTACAGTATTAAGAGAAAAAGCATTTCTACACAGAGATACAAGGCACATCCAAAGTAGACAGAGGGGAATCGGGGTTGGAGGAAGGCCCAGGAGATGGCGCACAAGCTAGGCTCTGTCAAAAGCCAGGAAGGGAGGAAGAGCAAGAGTATTCCGGCACAGAGAATGCTTGTAAGGCAACTTCTCTATGCCGGGCACTGGGCTAGACTCTGGGGCTACAAAGACCCAAAGGAAACAGGCCCTGCCCTCAAGGAGCTTACATTCTGGGAGGAGGGATAGAGAACAGTACTTGAGCCAAGTCCTAAAAAATAGAGATAAAGCAGGCATTGGAGCTGTTAGGCATGAGGGAGACTCTGTGCAAAGTCATGGAGGCGGGAGATGACATCATGTAGCACACGACTCATCCTCTCCCATGGCTGGGGCAGTAGAAACAGTACCGGCCCAAGGGTCAGAAGGTCTAGGTTCCAGACCTTGCTCAGCCCTCTACCAGCCGTGTGACCATGGGCTGGTCACTTGCCCTTCTCCACGGGGGAAAGGAGGGGGTTGGACCAGATGACCTCTGGAGTTCCTGCCAGCTCTGATATTCTAGTAGGCACCAAGAACCTCAGGATCTGGCAAGTGCCCCAGGGCGCCATCCCTGCTGGCTCCCGTGGCTCCCGCCTGGCCTGAGATCACCTCGCCATTCGAGTGCCGCCTCCAGGTGCCACCAGCTGGCGCCACTTAAAAAAAAAAGTGAAATGAATTCTAATACATTAAACAAAGACAACATTTCATGAATGTAGAGCTCAAAGGGGGCATTTCGGGATGGAACTGCTTAGCCAGCAACATTTCCAAATGAAAGACGCTGGAGCCCAGCGTCTTCCAACTCAACCCAGACCACTAAGGACGTTAACCCAGAAGTGGAAGCATTTCATCGGTGCCCCCCGCCCCGCCCCCAGCTTCTGAGGCACAGTCTGGGCTCAGCACCACCCCAAAGGAGGACCCGGGACCGTCCGGGGACACCACCTGGCATCATCGAGGCTGTCCAACACCAATGGCTTACTCAACCGTTTCTTAAGTTTCACAGAGACCAAAAGGCACAGAGAGGATTAAAAGCGACACGACACGACATAACACATCTGTAGTGGGTATAAAATCAAGTGTTAGAAAAGCTGGCCTGGGCACGTCCCTCCCCCAGGCCACACGACCCAGGGAAGACCTGCCCGAGTGTCTTAGTGGGGGGGGGACTCCTCCTGGGAGGAGGGGCTCCTTCTGGTAGCTCCATAAAGGACAAAGAAAAAACGAGAGAGGGAAGAATTAAAAGGAAAAACAACAAAACCAAAAACAGAGTAAGTGACAAAAGGAAGAATCGCAGCCCCCCGAATTATACTGCAAAACAGGGAAGTCGCATCAAAAACAGCAAGCAGGAAGGGATCGCTGAGGCTGCCTGGTCTAGTCCCCTCCTTTCTGACTTGGGGAAACAGTTCTGGAGAGTGTAAATGCTTGGGTCAAGGTCACCCTGGTAATAAAGGTCGAAGGAGGGATTTGAACTCGGGTGCTGCCATTCCAAACTTCTTACAAGAGGTACCAGGAGGCCTCTCCAGGGGGGAAGATGACAGGGAGAACCTCCTCTGCTGATTGGCTAACGGCTAGGCTAGCATCTTCTGACTCAATCGACCCTGGGGGAGCCCTGGGGGAGCCCTGGGGGACGTGGAATGGGCGGCCCCCAAGCTAGTGCTCCCAGCACTTCTGGGACAAGGTCTAAGAGGGGTTTCTGTTCAGGGAGAGACGGGCTAAGCCTGATCCTCCCCAAGTCCCTTCTGACTATAAAACCAAACCAAACCCTCACCTTCTACCTTAAGAAATGATACCTAGCATTGACTCTAAGGCAGGAGGGGAAGGGCTGGGCAGACGGGGTGAAGTGACTTGCCCAGGGTCACACAGCTAGGCAGTGTCCGAGGCCAACTAGGGCTGGGCGCTCTAGCCACTGGGCCACCTGGCCGCCCCGCAACTCTAGCCTTTTGTGGTCTTTTCTCAACAACCCTGGATGAATCCAGAAGACTGAGAAAGAGTCCGGGGAGGATCCACAAACAGGCACCCAAGAGGGAGGAATCGCGGCCCTGCCTAGCCTTCTGGGGAAGACCTGAAAATCGGGGGCCCCCGGCCGAAGCCGTTTACTGACCCACCAACTTCCTTCCTTCGGCAGCGTTACGGGGACAGGGAGGGGGTGAGAGATGGAAATGGGGAGACACACGGGGAGAAGCGGAGCCCCAGAGCGCCCTCCGCAAGCTGCTCTATCTGGACAAGCGGCCGGCCCCTCGCGCTGACCTCCGGCTGGGATCCTGCAGACCCCCCAGACAGGAAAACCAAATCGTGGCAGCCCCCGGCCCGCGGCGGGAGCAGAAGCCCCCCGGGAAGGGCTGGCTGAGCACAGAAGCACAATCATTTCCACATTGCAAACATTTCAGAACATACAGAGAAAATGGAGGCAACCACCGGCAGAGGCTACACAGAGAATACTAACAGCAGATAACAGAGAAATACAGTGAGGCAGCGCGGCCCGTGCACAAAGGAGCGGTTAGGAGGACCTGGGTTCGAGGTCTGACTTTCCTAGAGACCTGGGCGAGTCCCTCCATCCCCCTCAAGGCCAGGCAGCTGCTTCCCAGGAATTCCCTCCCATCCTCGCCGCCCCACACAGAGCCCTTCCAGAAACCAACAGTGTAACAAGAGCTGACAACAAAGCATTTCAGGGTTTACAAAACACTTTACAGACATGAGTTCGTTCCGTCCTCACAACACCCCTGTGAGGTAGGTGCTGTTGTGACTGTCCCCATTTTACAGATGAGGAAACTGAGGCTCAGAGAGGTTAAGTGACTTGCCCAGAGTTACAGAGCTAATAAGTGGCCAGGGGTGGGATTTGAATCCAGGTCCTCCTGGCTCCAAGTCCAACACTGATCCTCGGGCTGTCGAGTGAAGCCATGTTGCCGAGGGGAGCTAGTTTCGTGGCTGGCATCAAACAATTGAGGTAAATTGTCACGGCGGGGCCCGAAGGGCTCCGGGAGGCGCTTAAATTGTCGTAATGAGATCACCGTTCGTGGGTCGGGCAACATGGCAGCGTTGGGCGGACACTCGCAAGGTCTCTGAGAGGCAGCGTTGCCTAACGATTAGGAAGCCAGCCAGCCAGGAAGACTTGGGTTCAAATCCTGCCTCGGCCACGTACCCACTGTGTGACCCTGGACAAGTCACTTCACCTCAGTGACCCGGGCAACTCTCCTAAGCCTGTGAGATGCAGAGCAGGGTGCGGATCTGCATTGGTAGAGGGAGTTTCCTTATTGGGAGTTCCCTATCCCAAAGAAATCACAGGAACAGTCCAAAAAGAAAATCCCCAGCACCCAGCACAGTGCCTGGCGCATAGGCGGCGCTTACCTCGCTACGCTACGCTAGGCCGGCGGCTTCTTTCACCTGCAAAGGAAGAGGAGCCCCCCGCCCCGACCCCGAGACCCCGCGGAGGGAAGACCGAGCCCGGTCAGGAGCAGCAGGACGTGGAAACCCAGACGCGGGGAGATTTGGGCAGGGCGCGACAGACGCCCCTCGGCGTGGCGAGCTGCTAAGTGCCCCCCTGGTTCGTGAGGCCGAGCAGCCCCCCTTCCCACCCCGGCCCAGCGCCCAGCAGAAGAACCGACCCCTCTGAGGCTGGGGAGGGCGAAGCAGCGGGGTGGGGAGGGGCTGCTGGCTCCCCAGGAAGGCACATGGCAGGGCCTCCGCCACTTCCAAGCCCAGGGAGCCATGATCGGGCCTGGAGATAATCGGGGGGCGAATCGTCGGCTCGGAATGTCCGGCTCTACGTGACAATAGCGTGGCCCGTGGAGAAAGCCCCCCTCCCCCCTCTTTTTTAACCACTAGAGAAAATGAACCATCATCGAGTCCCAAAGAGCCTTGGATTTGGAGGCAGATGACCTGGCTTCAAATCCTGGCATGGCCTTTTTATTTATTTATTTTTGGTGCCTGTGTGACCTTGGGCAAGTCACGTGCATCCCCAGGTTTCCATTTCCTCCGCCATAAAATGAAGGGGTAGGATTTCATGATCTTTACGGTCCCTTCTAGCTCTCAACATGTGATTCTACATGCCTTTCTTCCCTTCTTGCCATTAATACAGACATAGGAAAACTTCTCTAATGCCAGGGATTTATGGAAAGTCTAACAGAAAGAGGCAAGAGTCAGGCCTCACCCTCAAGGAGCTTACAATCTAACGGGAGACACAGCATACACAGCGGTCTATACAGAGCAAGAAGGAAACAGTGACCCAAGAGAAGGCCTCAGAACCCACAAGAGCTGCGGGAGAGATTTTAGTTGAGATTTAGGAAGGCAGCCAGGTCAGTAGTCTGAGCAGAGGACAGAGCATTCCAGGTAGAGCAACTCAAGTGGCAGAGCTGGGATTTGAACTCAGGTCCTGCAACTTCCAATTCAGCGCTCTTTCCAAGGCGTCCAGGATTACTGGCCCATTTTACAGATGCCTTGGGTCCCAGAACCGGGAAGGGCAGGAGCCAGGACCGAACCCCCGAGTCCTGCCCCCCGGGCCCCTCTCGGTTGGTTTCTCTGTCAATGGTACAATGATCGCAGCCGAAGGGCTGGGCGAACCATTTACCAGAACCTCTGGACCCGGGCTGAGCCCGAGCGACCCCGCGATTCCCAATGGAGGCGCCAGCACCGCCGGGCCACCTCACGAAAAGCAGATGAGGTGCCAGAGGGTGCCAGGGTCAGCATTTGCCACGAAGATCTTGCCTGGGGAGAGTCCTCACGCTGACGGCATCACAGGTCCAGTTAGGGCGTCCCGTGACCGGTCCGCAAGGATCCTCTCGTCACCCCGGGGGGG
>NC_058133.1:507576688-507587234 GCF_016433145.1 Gracilinanus agilis | reverse complement strand
CCCCCCTCTCTCCCCCACTTCTCGCTCTCCTTTCCTGCTTCCAAATACCCCAAATTCCGCCCCCCGCCCCACCCCACCCCCATTTCTCCCTCTCACCCATATCTTCTCCCCTTAGACAGCACAGACAGCAACTGTAGCTCCAGGTACCGGAGATGCTGCGGGGCACCTTGGGAGGCTCGGGAACGGCTGGGGTCCCCGCTGTGGCTACTCCGGGACTACTGCGGAGACGCCAGGTACCACACCCTGGCATCCTCTGCGGCTGGGGAGGGGGCAGGAGATAGAGCCCCCCACCCCGATCTCGGCAGCAGCAGTGGCAGCGGGCGAACCCCACGGTCTACCGCGTTGGCTACCCCACCAGAAAGCACCCATTAGGCGCCTACTTGGTGCAGGGCAACCCGCAGGCAAAGACCCGGGGGGAAGAGGGGAGGAGAAGGGCAGCTAAGTACAGCTATAGTGCCCAAAAGCTCAATTTCCCCCAGCCAGCCTGAGATCTCAGCACGCAGAAGGCTGGAGAGACCTTCCCGAGACTGGGATCCGAAGGTCCGCAAGGGCGGCGGCGGCTATAGTGGGGCGCGCCAGGCACTAAGTGCTGGAGAGTGAGGAGCTCTGCCACCGAGCTGCTACTCCGAGGTGAGCTAGTGCCGCAGTGACCAGAGCTCGAGAGCTGCTAGCCTTAGCCCCTCCTCCGCCCCCGCAGCTGGGCCCGCCCCCTCTGCGGCAGCTGGCAGGCTAGAAATACAGGCTGAAGGCGGGGCCACCTCTGCCGCAGCATCCTCAGCCGCAGCCCCCACCTCCGGGACGGGAGCCGCCTCTGCAGTGCCAGCCCCTGCTCCTGCGGACACCCCCGCCCGCCCGCACCAGCCAAGTAGCCCGGATGAGCTGCAGGTGGCCAGGCCCCCGCCCAGACACGGACAAAGGGGGAAACTGAGGAAAGCATCTCATGGCCAAGGCCCCAGCGGACCCAGTCCCCCAACCATGACCTAATGGGCCTGGGCAGGGGCTGGGGGCTCCTGGGGAGGGGCGCTCTCAAGACCCCCATACGTGGGCGATCGGAAGATCGGTCGGGGGCGGTCCTGCTTCTTGGCCCCTCCCCCCAAGAGCTGCAGCCCTGGTGGGGAGATAGGGAAGGTTCTAGAAGGAAAGCTGGAGCTTTGCGCATCATCACCAACTTGCGTCACCGGCTGCTGCCCCCTAGATTAATGCATTCCACATAGACCCAAGCGATCCTTCTAGAAATCTGAGGAGAAAGGGGCTAAAACCCTGCTTGCCTGGCCCGCCTTTGGGGGCTTAGAGAGCAGAAAAGCATTGATCGGGAGAGTCCAATATGGGGCAGACTCTGGGCTAGGCTTAGGGGGGCGCAAAGTCCTGGGGACAGCAATGGGGGCGGGGAAGGCAAGGGGTGGGGGGAGATCTGGTTTCACAGAAAAGCAAACGCAGAATTTTTCCCACACAAGCCATATGAAGGGGTCCCGCGGAAGGGCCACTAACAATGGGAGGGGGGCTGGGAAGGTTTTCAGAGGAGGTGGTCCTGGATCCGGGCTCGGCAGAGGGCTGGGGGTTTCAGACAAGGGATGAGAGACAGAGAGCGAGCCATGGAGGGGGGGAGGGAGCGAGGAAGAAGTGGGGTGGGGCAGGCACTGCGGCAAAGCCTGAAGATGGAATAAACCCAGCGCTGCCATTTCTACTGCAGTGCTTTCAGGCTTGCCAATCACCTTCACCCCCTTCATAAAGACCACTTTTATTTTTTAAAGGCCACCCAAGTGGGGAAAGCCCCCAGTTGTGCCCACCCTTGGACCCTCACCACCAGCACCCTGTGAGGGAAGCGGCCATTGTTATTCCCACTTAAGGGATCAAGAAGCTGAGCCAGAGCCAGGTTAGAAGACTTGTCTGGGCTCCCAGGGTGCCCAGCTCAGGTCTTTCTTCCTCCAGGTCATCTGCTCTGTCCACTGCACCATTTGAGCTTGGCCACAAGCCCAGGCTATATCGTTTGTCCTTATTCATCCCATTTTGTGGGGGCTCCGTCGTGTCCCCACCCTTCAGGCTACCATCTGGGGTTTTCTTGGCAGAGGCTGGCCTGCCCTGCCACTTCCTGCTCCAGCTCATTTTACAGGTGGAGAAACTGAGGCCAATAGGGTGAAGTGACTTGCCCCGGGCAGGGTCCCAATGGAAGAAAAAGAGAATCAGGGGTGCAGCGATGCATCATGGATCGCAGCCAGTATGTGTCAAAGGAGACTCAGGTTGTTCAAGGTTAGCTCACTAGCCACTGCCAGACTGCCATCTTTTTTCTATGCTTCACCTTCTAGGCGCTATTGAAAGGGGCATTAAAACAGCCGCATTGAGGTACAAGCTCTGCTTTGGCAGGCTCACAGAAAAATCTCTGCGCAGTTCTGCAGTTCCGCAGTTCCGGTGGCAGACAGAGCAAGGGGGGAGCACATCCCCCTCATCTCGAGTTCTGTCAAGCCTCCCAATTTGGTTTCCTATGTTTGCCTCCATGTTCACTCAGGAGATTGGTCTAGGCTTCTCCTTCTCGGGTTTCGGTGGTCCTGGCTTGGGCATCAGGACCCTATTTGGGCCATAAAAAGAACTTGGTGAGAGCCCTTCTTTGCCCGTTTTGTCCAACAGCTGGTGGAGTGCCGGGATTCACAGATCTTTGAACGTGTGCTAGAACTCCCTTGTGAGTCCATCCAGCCCTGGGGATGGTCTCTTTCCATTTCTCCCTGTTCCGAACATTTCTCCTTTTCCTTAGCGTGGCGCCATCTCCTTCCAGTGGGGGGCTGTGCCCCGTAACAGGAGGGGTGTGGCCCGGTGGGCATCTACTCCTAAAGGAAGGTTAGAGCCAAGGTCACTTGGGATCTAGACGGGTGGCAATCCCAAAAGAAACTGGCATGGTCAGGGAAAGGGGATCACCCAACGGCCAGGAGGTGGGGCAACCTACAGGATCCCCTGCTTGCTTCAGGAGGGCACCAGCCCCTCTCCCCTTCAGGCTCTCCTGAGGTTTGGGCTGACAGTTGCTGGCCTGGAAAGCCTTCTAGGCAGGAAGTGTCCAAGCAATGGGGCTGGGGTCTCATTTGAAGGGAAGGGGTGAAGACAGATGTGAGGACTTACTTGTGCTAAAGGTACCTGAGAGGCCCAGAAGGAAATAACGAGAAAACGCCTAGGCAAGAGGATAGGCATTCCATAATTCTCTATGTTCCAGGCAGGCCAGCTAGGCAGAACAATGGATAGAGAATGGGCCTCAGACACTTCCTAGCTGTGTGACCCTGGGCAAGTCACTTCACCCTGTCGGTCTCCGATTCCTCATCTGTAAAAATGAGCCAGATCGGGAAATGGCAAATCGCTCCAGGATCTTTGCCAAGAAAACCCCAAAAGAGGTCACAGAGAGTCAGACACAATTGAAAAACGACTAAACAACATGGACCAGGCACTGGCACCAGGGATGCAAAGGCAAAAAAAAAAAAGATGAATTTTGAATGGGTGAATAAACAACTGAACTGTGTTCAAAGCTCAGAATTGTCCGAGTGGACTTAACCAGAGACTTGTGCAGAGCTCCAGAGCAAAGGTCTGTGTTGGAGGGCAGGGAAGGGTTAAGGCTACTAGGAAAGGAGGCCCAAACCAGGCTGAGGAGGCCCAAGCATTCACTGAGGACAGGGCCCGCTTGAGTGTAGTCTTTGCAACTCCAGATCGCAAGGTTTCCTTAAAGTAATAAACAGTCAAAACTGTCCAGAAGCCTCCTGAGGCCAGAGGAGCCTTCATGTTTGCTTTCGTGTATCCTCAGGGCACCTGACACATAATAGGGGCTTAATAAATATTTGTTGACCAACTGATGATGGGGAGGTTTGCCAACTATGGGCCCTCCTGGCCACGGCCACTTTGGAATATCCCAAAGTGGGAAAGGAACAGATAATGAGAGGGCTATGGCTGGGGATGCTCCACAATTCCAAAGTTATTTCTTTAGGGACTATGAAGAGGGCTCCTAGTCACTAAAATCAATATTTAAAGTTGGAAGAAAGGAGCCTGAACTTGCTGAATGGAAGCTGCGTGAGTCAAAGGTTCAACATACAAAAAGGAAGAAGATTCAGCTCGTCTTAGGAGGACCCTTGAGCCCGGCAGAGGTCCTGTAATAGGGACTTCTACCACTACAGGAGAAGCAAACTCAACGTCTCTAGTGTGAGAAAGGTGAGAAGGGAGGGGAGAGCATTTCTACCCACCTGCCCAGATCTGAGTGGAAGATCCCCTTACCTACGTAAAAGTCTGCCTGCATAACAACATTTCTTTTTTTTATTTGAAATTTTTTATTTAATTAATTGATTTAGAATATTTTCCCATGGTTACAAGATTCATGTTCTTTCCCTCCCATCCTCTGTCCCTCCTCCTATAGCCAACGAGCAATCCCAACTGGGTTTGATGTGTCTCCTTGATCAAGACTTATTTCCATATTATTGATATTTGCACTCCGGTGATTGTTTAGTTTCTACATCCCCAAACACATCCCCATCAACCCATGCTAACAACATTTCTTGACGGAACCAATCCCTCAGTTCAGAGTGTGAGCAGGGACTGTATGCCTCCTTGAAAGAAAGCTCTAGCCATTTGGGTAAAAGGAAGGACCAGAGCAGCCTGAGATAATCCCAGATAAGAGAGGCTCAGGCTCTGGATCAGAGAGGAAGGAGGAATGTCATGGTGAACTGAGCCAAGAAGAGAAGAACCAGAGAAAAAGAAGGTAGGGAAGAAGGAGGGCAGTCATTGGCTTCACAGAGATGTGAGAGCCAAAGGTGAGCCTGCTCAATGGCTGAGGGCAATCCCAAGGAAAGCCCTTTCCCCAGGTCCCTCTCCTACAGCCCAGCTCTCCACAGACAAGGATATTTTAGGATAAAACAACAAAAGAGAATATATAATGGGCTACCTGTAATATATGATAATAAATATTATATACCACATTTATCATACATTGAACATGCAACAATATATGCGATGTCTTTTATGTTACATGCAATCTTTATATGTAAGGAATTATTTATATTATTAATATGTCATATATAATGTTAATGTAGAATATGTAAAGAATTATGTGATACAATATTTATAATATGTAGTTATATATGTGGCCACCAGATGGCGCAGTGGATAGAGTTTCAGGCTGGAAGTCAGATTCAGCTTCAAATCCACCTCAGACCTTCACTAACTCTGTGAGACCCTGGCGAGTCACTTCACCCAGTTTTCCTCAGTTTCCTCATCTGTAAAATGAGTCGGCGAAGGGAACGGCAAATCACTCCAGTATCCTTGCCAAGAAAACCCCAAACGGGGACCCAAAGCGTCAGACACATTGAAAAATGACTTCTAAAAATAGTTCTATGTAATCTATTTATATTCTATCCTGTTGGGAGCAGCTGGGTGGCTCAGTGGATGGAGGGCCAGGCCTAGAGATTGGAGGTCCTGGGTTCAAAGCCAGCCTCAAGACACTTCCCAGCTGTGTGACCCTGGGCAAGTCACTTGACCCCCATTGCCCAGCCCTAGTCACTCTTCTGCCTTGGAGCCAGCACACGGCATTGACTCCAAGACGGAAGGTGAGGTGAGGTGAGGGTTTTAAAAATGTCTATCCGGTGTCCTCTCATACGGGATCGTCTGCTCTTTTTCTGACCCCAAATCTCGGCGCGGCCAGGGCTTGAGACGGGGCACACTGGGTGCAAGCCGGGACGTTGCCGAATCGGGTCTTGGCCCAATTGTGACGGAAGCCGGAGCTTCGGCGATCATAAACTTGGTAAAGGAGGGCGCCACTATTTGGCCCCGCGGGTCCAGGGGGCTCATTCCTGTGCTGGGTGGACCGCTAGTTTCCACAGGGAACTACCCAGGAGCGCCCAGACCAGAGTCACAGCAGTAAAATAATCCCTTTAGCCGCGGAAGGGTCTTCGGGTGACACCTCGGGCGGCTCCTCAAGATAGCCAGAAAGTGACAACTGAAGTGTAGGGAAGGGCTTAGGAGGCCAAGCTGATGGGGGGGGGGGGGGGGGGGTTGGTGGTGGTTGATAAGAGCCAGAAAGGGACGCCTTCAGGCCTTAAAAAGGCCACAGAAAGCAGCGCTGGTGATCCAATCATCCGCCCTTTTGCGGGACGTGAGCCCGCAAGGCACAGCGCTGCGTGGGAGTGGGGGCGGGGCGAGGGCGGAAGGGAGCCTCTGTTCCATCCCACCCAAAGTCTCCACCTGGGAGCTCGGACTACTGAATGTAACAAGGGCCGCCCCACAATGTCTCCTTTGGGTTTGGGCGAGGTGAATCCATTTCTTTCCAAGATGAAGGTGGAATCTCCAAGTTATAAAGTGACGACGAGCAGCAAGACAGTGTATGATCAACCCAAAGAGCCCAACTTTTGGGACATGAATCCACTATTGACAAAAACTGCTGGGAAATTTGGAAAACAATATGGGAGAGATTAGGTCTAGATCAACATCTCACACCCTACACCAAGATAAATTCAGAATGGGTGAATGACCTGAATATAAAGAGGGAAACTATAAACATGTTAAGTGAACACAGAATTGTATACTTGTCAGATCTCGGGAAAAGAAAGATTTTCAAACCAAGCAAGAGTTAGAAAAGATTACAAAATGTAAAATAAATAATTTTGATTATATTAAATTAAAAAGTTTTTGTACAAACAAAAACAATGCAACCAAAATCAGAAGGGAAACAACAAACTGGGAAAAAATCTTTATAACAAAAAACTCTGACAGGGGTCTAATTACTCAAATATACAAGGAGTTAAAGCAATTGTATAAAAAATCAAGCCATTCCCCAATTGAAAAATGGGCAAGAGACATGAATAGGCAATTCTCAGGTAAAGAAATAAAAAGTATCGATAAACACATAAGAAAGTGTTCCAAATCTCTAATAATTAGAGAAATGCAAATCAAAACAACTCTGAGGTATCACCTCACACCTAGCAGATTGGCTAAAATGAAATTTTTTTTTTTTTTTTTTTTTTTTTTTTTTTTTGGCAAAATTGGGACATTAATGCATTGCTGGTGGAGTTGTGAACTGATCCAACCATTCTGGCTGGCAATTTGGAATCATGCTCAAAGGGCTATAAAAGAATGCCTGCCCTTTGATCCAGCCATACCATTGTTGGGTTTGTACCCCAAAGAGATCATAGATAAACAGACTTGTACGAAAATATTTATAGCTGTGCTTTTTGTGGTGGCAAAAAACTGGAAAATGAGGGGATGCCCTTCAATTGGAGAATGGCTGAACAAACTGTGGTATATTCGGGTGATGGAATACTATTGCGCTCAAGGGAATAATAAACTGGAGGAATTCCATGTGAACTGGAAAGACCTCCAGGAACTGATGCAGAGTGAAAGGAGCAGAGCCAGAAGAACATTGTACACAGAGACTGATACACTGTGGTAAAATCGAATGTAATGGGCTCCTGTACCAGCAGAAAGCAATGACACAGGACAGCTCTGAGGGATTTATGGTAAAGATGCTACCCACATTCAGAGGAAGAACTACAGGAGAGGAAACATATAAGAAAAACAAACGCTTTGAACGCATGGGCTGAGGCGGACATGATTGGGCTGAGGAGGACATGATGGGGATGTGGACTCGAAACTACCACACCAGTGCAAATATCAACAATTTGGAAATAGGTCTTGAACAAGGACACATGATAAAACCAGTGGAAATGTGCATCGGCCATGGGTAGGGGTGTGCGGGGGGTGAAGGGGAAAGTAGGAGCATGAATCATGTAACCATGTTAAAAATGAATATTAATAAATGATTAAAAAATTAAAAAATAAAAAATAAAAAAAATAAAGTGACAACGCACGTCCCAACGACATCTCTGGGGATACAAATGTTGCTCTTGGAGCCCCGAGACTGGGACCAAGAAGGGTTTTAGAGTCGAAAAGTCTTCCCGCAACTTAACTTTAAACCCATTTTACAGACGCAAAAACCGTTGTGACTAGATGCCCCTAAGAGACAGAAGGCATGGGGGTCACTGGGCATCTCAGTGGATGGAGAGCCAGGCCTAGAGACGAGAGGTCCGAGGTTCAAATCCGGCCTCAGACACTTCCCAGCTGTGTGACCCTGGGAAAGATACAAAGGCGGCAATGGAAGTCTCTGCCTATCCCGTTAGGATAGGAAAAGAATCACTCACATCGGAGTAGCACCTACTATGTGCCAGGCACCGTGCGAGGTGCTTCACAGTCACTGTCTCCTTTTATCCTCATAGCGATTCCGGGAGGCAGGTGCCATTATTAGCTCCACTTTACAGATGAGAAAACTTAGGCAAACAGAAGTTACGTGACTTGCCCACCCAGTGTCTAAGGCTGGATTTGAACCGAAGTCTTCCTGACTACCATCCGGACGCTCTTCGCACTGTTCATGTATAAGAAATAAGCAGAAGCTGCACAATAGGGGCAGACAGACAGTAGAACAGGAGAGGAGGCACGATTCGAGGAGAGGGAGGCTCAGGAAAGGCCTTGGATGGAAGCTTTCGAACATGGAGGTTTCCGGAGGAAAAAACCATCCAACGGCCAGATTCACAGAACACGAGAGAATTGAAATAATCGTCCCTCAGACTTGGAAACAGAAGCTGTCCCAGAAGCCCAGGCCGGAGCCGCTCACCAGGGCACTCCAGCGAACATTCAGAGAAGAATTCACTCCAATATTCCACAAACCAGTTACAAAAACGGGGGGAATGGGATCCCCTAACGTTGTTCGAGGATACAAATCGGGCCTTGCTAGGCAAACCCCGGAGAGTCCACAGGAAGAAATTAAATTAGAGCTCGATCTCCTTAATGAATATTCATGGGAGAAGTTTAAATAAAATATTAGGAAAGCAGCTCCAGCCGCATCTCTCTAGCACAGGCCATGGCCGGGCTGGATTTGTGCCAAGAATGCAGGGTTGGCCCAATACTAGGAAGCAGCTAGGTGATGTGGGGACCAGAGCGCCCAACTTGGGGCCAGGAAACCCTGAGTTCAAATTCGGCCATAGACACTAGCTATCTGACCCTAGGCAAGTCACTTTACTGCTTTTTACCTCAGTTTCCTTATCTGTAAAATGGGGATAATAATAGCACCTAGCTGTTATCAGAATCAAACAAGATAATAATCATGAGCACAATGCCTGGTGCATAGTAAACACTATATAAATGTTAGCTATTTTTATTATAATTACTAGGCAAAGGCCTAGAGTCCGGAGGCTCTGGGTTCAAATCTGGCCTCAGACACTTCCTAACTGTGTGACCCTGGGCAAGTCACTTGACCCCCATTGCCCACCCTTACCACTCTTCCACCCAGGAGCCAATACACAGCATTGACTCCAAGATGGAAGGTGAGAGTTTTAAAAAAATTATAAAAAAAAATTATTAGGTAACTTAATGGCATAGTGGATAAAGGTCCCAGCCTGGAGTTAGGATGACTCATTTTCCTGAGTTCAAATCTGGCCTCAGACACTTACTAGACTTTGGGCAAGGCCCTTCAACCCTGTTTTCCTCAGTTTCCCCATCTGTAAAATGAGCTGGAGAAGGAAATGGCCAACCACTTCAGGATCAGTGGGGTCATGAAGAGTTAGACATGGCTGAAAAATGAGAGCACAATCAGTATTATTGTTATGATTATTAAACCCCAGTAGGCCCATCAATCAATAAACATTTATAAATGCCTACTATGTGCCAGGCACTGTGATAAGTACTGAAGAAACAAAAGGAGGCCTAAATCATATTAACAAGTACAACAGAAATCATACAATTCTATCAAGTCCGAAAAAGCATGCAGACAAAATAGAACACCCACATCTGTTTTCAAGAAATAACGTCACTAGAAAACATAGGAATAAAAGGACCATTTATGGTGCAGTGGACAGAGTGCCAGGCCTGGAATCAGAAAGACTCATCTTCCTGAGTTTAAATCTGACCTACGACACTTATGAGCTGTGTGACCCTGGGCAAGTCACTTAATCCTGTTTGCCTCAGTTTCCTCATCTGTAAAATGAGCTCGAAAAAGAAACGGCAAAGCACTCCTTTATGTCCGCCAAGAAAACCCTCCATGGGGTCATGAAGAATTAGACATGACCAAACAACAACAGTCCAAAGACACTAAATGCCAGCAATCTCATATCAAAATTATAAGTAATAATGCTGAGATAAAATCAGGGATAAAGCAAGCATGTGCATCATCACCAGTATTATTATTATTTTTTAAACCGTTGCCTTCTGTCTTAGAATCGATGCTGTATATTGGTTCCAAGACAGAAGATTGATAAAGTTTAGAAAATGGGGGTTAAGTGACTTGTCCAGGGAAGTGTCTGAGGCCAGATTTGAACCTAGGATCTCCCATCTCCAGGCCTGGCTCTCAATCCACTGAGCCACCAAGCTGCCCTTCCAGTATTATTTTGATAGTGCTAGAAATACTGGTTATAGGGGCAGGCGAGAGGGAGGGAAGAAAGATAGAAAGGAAGGAAGGAAGGAAGGAAGGAAGGAAGGAAGGAAGGAAGGAAGGAAGGAAGGAAGGAAGGAAGGAAGGAAGGAAGGGAGGGAGGGAGGAAGACAG
>NC_058133.1:507545893-507576341 GCF_016433145.1 Gracilinanus agilis | reverse complement strand
GAGGGAGGGAGAGAGGGAGAGAGGAAGACAGGAAGGAAGGAAGGAAGAAAAGAAGGAAGGGAGGGAGGAAGAAAGGAAGGAAGGAAGGAAGGAAGGAAGGAAGGAAGGAAGAAAAGAAGGAAGAAAGAAAAGAAGGAAGGAAAATAGGAAGGAAGGAAGGAAGGAACCACTGAAGCCAAGTTGGAAGGTATGTGACAAACAGCAATCACCAACGTTTCTGTATGTTACTGACAAAATCTTGCCGAAAGGAGAGAGTCCACTTAAACCCAGTCCAATGGACACAGACTTATCTGCTGCTCTACCTACCAAACCACCCATGGGGGAAAGAGGGGTGGGCAGTAGGAATACAACTCTAAAATGCTAGTTAGGGAACTAATGATAGACCTAAGGATGACCTTAAACTACTAATTGCCCTTGGGTAGGCTAAACCAATAGAATTTGATTCTGGTTAAAAAAAAGAGGCTCCAGTGGACCGGATTAGTTATACAATACACTGGACAAATGATCTATTGGCCTCCTTTCCCATAAGCTCCTGGGACCCTCCTCAGGACAGCAGCCTGACAGCGATCGGGATCGCACCCATATGGCAAGCTAAGCCCCAAATGGATCCATGCCGGGGCTGCACGTGCTCCTCCTTTACAGACCATATACTAACTCCAGAAAATGCTCAGGGTGCAATCACTGAAACAGCTTTTCCCTCTGGCCATCCGTGTTAGTGTCTTCCTCCTATGGGGCAGCTAGGTGGCGCAGTGGCCTGCAGTCAGGAAGATTCGTCTTCCTGAATTTAAAGATAATTTTGGATGCTTCCTAGCTAAGTGATCCTGCACAAGTCCCTTCACTCTGTTTACCTCAGTTTCCTCATTCGTCAAATGAGCCGGAGAAGGAAATGGCAAACCACTGCAATATCTTAGCAATGTGACCTTGGGCAAGCCACTGGACTCTGCCTCAGTTTTCTCATCTGTCAAATGAGTGGGAGGAAGAAATGGCCAACTTCTCCAGTCGGGGTGGTGCCGAGTGGGCCACAACTGAACAACAACTTCTCTCTGTGGATGAACGCGACTGATCCGACGTGTGACTTGTTTGTATGCTGTCGTACAGAGCCGTCTGCCTTTCTCGTACTCTCAGACCTTCGCCCGGAGCCTGGCACATAGTAGGTACTTTACAAATGCTCCTGAAACAAGCTCTGGAGCTCGGACGGTCCGAGCTCATGATGATACAGCACAGCTGCTGCAGGCATCATCATTCTCCTTTCAACAAGTAAGGAAAGCAGGACTCAGAGGATGCACGTGAAGGATGGGCTGGATTCTGTACAAAATGAGAAAGACTCATAACAAAATTAAGCTACGAGAACAACGAATGGTTCCGAAACTCAAGGGAATAATGAGAAAAAGTGGGAATGATCCATACATGGCATTAGCAGCCTCCTGGCTATCTAGCAAAGCAATAACCAAAGCTATTTGGGCATGATTAAAAACAGAAAATTGGATTGGTGGAACAGAGCGGACAAGCAAAAAACAAGATGAGTGGAAAACTGTGGTCTTCTATTGGCCAAACTCCCAAATCGAGACTGCTAAAGGAGCAAGCTACCCTTTCCACCCTTTGCTTTTTTTTTTCCCTCTATTAAGAATGGCTGGGGGGGGAGGGAGGGCAGCTGGGTAGCTGGGTAGCTCAGTGGATGGAGAGTCAGGCCTAGAGATGGGAGGTCCTGGGTTCAAATCTGGCCTCAGACACTTCCCAGCTGTGTGACCCTGGGCAAGTCACTTGACCCCCATTGCCCACCCTTACCACTCTTCCACCAATGAGCCGCCCAGCTGCCCCCAGAGTCTCCATCTTCTGAGGACATGTCCTAGACTCTCACCCGGGTACCTAATACCTACGTTGCTACTTTTCCTCAATGAAATCATCCCTCTTGAAATCCATGACAGGACCATGCTTCCTTTTCCCCTGGGCCAGTCTGTCCCCCCTCATTCTTTGGGGGTGCGGGGGTGGCAGGGGCCCACCTCCCCAAGGGCCCCGGTCCATCTCCTCCTCCGTTCACTGGCTCCCAATCTCCTTAGCTCCCAGCTGTCCCAGGCAGGAAGTTCCTTCCCTGCTCAGTTTCTTCCCCAAATAAACAGATCTCTGGAGAGCAGGTCCTGAAGGCTGTGGATGATCCCTGGCTGACCAGGAGGGCGAGCAGCCCCGAAGGAACTTCACAAGTGGGTTTTCTAGACTGGCCAAGAGAGCAGGAAGAGAGCAGGAAGCGTGTCTGGGAGGGGAGCCCTGGAGCTCTGGGTGGGGATCCAAGCAGATCAGGACTCATCTTCCCAAAGCAAATAACAACAGCAATAAGCAAGCAGCATCTTTGCTAAGCTTCAGAGCACACTTAGGAGAGGGCAGCCTGTGAAGTGGGCAGAGCCGGCTTCCAAGGCAGGGAAGCCTGGATTCTGCGCCGGACACGTCCCCTGGCTGCTGGCTGACCTGCGTGGCTGGGGGTCTGCTGGATCCCTGAGGATGAGGGCAGACAAGCTTCTGAGCTCCGACCCTGGCCAGCTCCACATTTCAGGGAAGGCCCCTTCTTTAACCCACCTCCAAGATCTCCACGGCCAGCCAAGATGGCAGAGATGCAGAACTCTGGGGACCCAGCTGGGAGGAGAGGGAGGGGGAGCCATAGCCAAGGCAGGACGAGGCGGAGGGCAGTCCTGGGCAGAGCTCCCAAGCACCCTCCCCTCGAGGGTCACAGCTAGATGGCACTACAGTGAACAGAGCTTTTGGACTGTCCTAGCTGTGTGACCTTAAATAAGTCATTTCATTGCTGCCTGCCTCCGTTTCCTCATCTGTAAAATGGAAATAATAATGGCACCTGCCTTCCAGGGTGATTGTGAGGATCAGATGAGATCATATTTTTCATTTCGATGATTTTTTTAAATTTATCTTTCCTTTAATCTAATAACAAATTTCCATATAAATTTTCCAAAGTGCCATGATTCGTGTTATCTCGCTCCCTTCTTCCCTTCTCCCTCCCAGAGCTGACAAACAAGTTAATACATGGATTATCGCTCAAAACATATCTCTATGGGATTCGTTTTTTGTAAGTGGATAATCTTCTAAAACCCAAACCCCCCAATCATAAACCCAAATAAGCAAGTGAGAAGACACCCCTCTGACCCTGTGATATCGCTCTTCTGTATCTGTCTCAAATAGACCAAAGAAGGAGGGAAGAGATTCACAGGAACAAAAATACTCCAAGCACCACTTTTTCCTGGAGTCTAGAACCGGAAACAAAGTGAGTGGGTATCCCTGTACCCCACTGAACCAATTCTAGGTCTATGAATATAATGGAAAATTACTACACTGTAAGAAATAACAAGAGGGAGTGACTCAGAGAAACCTGGGAAGATTCACCTGAACTGGTGCAGAGGGAAGTGAGCAGAAGCAGGAGAACCATCTACATTTATTTATTTTTTTTTATTTTGTGCCGTATATTGGCTCCAAGGCAGAAGAGTGGTAAGGGGTAGGCGATGGGGGTCAAGTGACTTGCCCAGGGTCACACAGCTGGGAAGTGTCTGAGGCGAAATTTGAACCTAGGACCTCTCGTCTCTAGGCCTGATTCTCCATCCACTGAGCTACCCAGCTGCCCCCACCATCTATATTTATCACTATGACACTGTGAAAACCTGAGAAGGCTGATCCCTGAGCAACCATGACTACAGCAAAAAGATGGCCAGGCAGGCTGCCCACCTGCCTCCTGGTCCAGGTGACGATGCTCTTGCCGCTGTGCAGAAGGAGCCGCCCTTTCAGACGCGACCGCCACGGGAATTCATTTTGCTCCACTAGACGTATCAGAAAGGGGGGGCTCTTGCCTTTCCCCCCTCCCAGTCACACAGAGAAACATTTTTAACAATCGTTATCTGACTTCCTGTGATCCGGCTTCTCTCATGAGGGAGGTTCTTTAAGGGGGCGAGAGAGGAGGGTCAGTAATGACGATGCTCAAAAGAAAATGAAGAATTTCAATGAAGCATTTTTTAAAAATACACAGAAGGCACTCGATGACACGGATGAACAGGGCAGGCTTTGAGACTGCCGTGTGGAATTTGTTATGTACTTTTAAAGAGACCGAGCTGTGCCGAACGAGATTCAAATTTCACAGGCAATTCTCTTCTTCGGCCCATCGTGTATGGAAATGTTCGTGTTTATTGATGCTTGTCAAGCTCATGTAATAAAATGACATCTTTTGAAAATTCCAGGGAGAGGGGAAAGCTTCCTCTCACCCCTTTCTTTGCAGGAAATGGGGGCTATGCATGCAAAATGGCACAGATAAAGGCAGATTGAATATATATATATATATATATATATATAAAAATATATAAAAGTTGTTAAGTTTTGCTGAAGTTTTCTTTTTTATTTTAATCTTTATAAAGGATGGTTCTCTGGAAGAGAGGCGAGAGCGGCCCAGCGGGAAATACAGGTGACAGCAAAACAAAAATTATCAATTAAAATCGTATTTAAAACAACAGCAATAACGAAGCTCCTGGGCAGGCGTAAAATGGACCAGAACCCCTTCCCAGGCGTGCCCAAACGGGCAGAAGATTTGCCACTATTTTCCAGGCCAGTAAAAAAACGACAATCGTTTTAAGAGATCTTTTCTAGTTCAATTTCCGATTTGGACGGAGCTTCCCTTTGTAGGGTCGGACAGGGAGGGAAGAGAAGGTGCCACCTGAGTGAAATCGACTTACCGTTTTGTCCTTAAAAGGCAAATGGCTATAGTTACTCCAGGCCCAGACTGGCGGGGCCAGGCTATACTAAACCACTGCCAAGCCTACTCGGGGTCAGCTCCGTGGCTGGGCTTTCCTTGGGGCTTCCCAGACCTACAGCTGGAGGGGTCTTCCGAGGCCACTCTGCCCCTCCGAAAGAGAAAATGAGGCCCACAGAGGCCAAGCCAAATCCGTAGAACAGGGAGAATCCTAGCCCCTACCTCCAGGGGTGTTGGGAGGATCAAATGAGGCGATAATTGTAAAGTACAATATGAATTATTATCATTATTAAGGCATCCAGGTGGCACGGTAGCTACAGCATTGAGCCTAGAGTCAAGAAGACTTCAGTTCAAATCCAGCCTCAGACGCTTCTTAGCTGTGTGGTCCTGGACAAGTCACTTTACCCTACTTGCCTCAGTTTCCTCATCTGTAAAATGAGCCAGATAAGGAAATGGTGAACCATTCTAGGATATTTTGCCAAGAAAACCCCCAAATGAGATCACAAACTGGCAAACACAATTGAATCATATAACATAATATAAAGTGATTATTACTGTTATTGTTGTGACTTGCCCCAAATCACAGGCTAGTAAGGAACGGAGATGAGATTTATAACCAGGACCTCTGACTCCCAATCCAACACTCTTTCCAGAACAGTGGCCTGGAGGCAGGAAGCCCTGAATTCAAATCCTACTTCAGACACTTTGATGTGTGACTGCTGCAAGTCACTTGACTTCTGCCTGCTCCAGTCTCCTCATGTATAAAATGGGGGAAATAATAGCATCTATGTTATCCCAGCGTTGTTTCCAGGATAAGATACTATTTAAAAAGTGCTTTGCAAACCTTAAAGTACTCTATAAACCCTAGCTAAAAAATAATCAATAACAAACATTTAAGTGCCTACTATGCCCCAGGCAGAGGGTACAAAGTCCCTGCCCCTTCTTGGGCCACATTTTCCTCATCTGTAAAATGGAGGAGGTGGGCCAGACAGCTTTTCGTCCGCCAATCATCTGATGTTCCCCACTCGCCTTTGCCCCTTTCCTCTAGCAGTCGGATCCTCCCCTCCAAGATCCAAAGCACGAAAGAGATGAACCATCCTGGAGGAGCTGAGTCAGCCATCACCTGCCTCTGACCACCCAGACTACAGCCGGGTTTTTTTTTTGGCTGGCTCAGATGTAAGAAACACCTGGAAGCCACCTGCCTGTCTCCTCCCCATCCTCCACCGCATCAGAGACACCCATCTTTCCAGGGTTCCCCCCCAGTCCCTAAAGGGACCATTAATTATCAGCACAGATAAAGTCTGTCTCTGTTTCCCTCTGTGTCGGTGTCTGTCTGACTCTCCCCAGGTGCCACGCTTATCACCTGCTGATGAGTCAAACGCTAAGTATTTATTCTGTGCCAAGGACTGGTGCTACAGAACCAAAACTGGAGCGGGCCTGCCCTCAGGGAATGGATAATCTATTGGGGGAGATGATATGCAGCCGTGTGACCACAGGCAAATCATTTAAAGTCTCTAGACCTCAGTTTCCTCATCTGTAAAATGAGAGAGTTGACTATTCCTATAGCCTCTGAGCTCCTTTCCCCCTCAAAGGTATTCACCAAGGAGACACAATGATCCAGTGGTGAGAGAAGGTCTCAGAGTGAGGAAGCCCTGGGTTCCTCCGGCTGGGTGACCTTGGGTGAGTCATTCTCATCGAACTGAAAATGACCTCTCAAAATCCTCTGATAATGGCTCGTACAGGCAATATGTCTTCTTTCACAAGATGACGAATGTGGATGTATTGTATGATAGCCTATGTATAATTTAGATCGTATGACCTGCCCTCTCTGGGATGGGGGAGGGAGAGAACATGGATCACAAATTGTCAGAAAATGATTATTAGAAATTGAACAGATAAGAAATCCTGTTTGCCTTCTAATGCTCTTCACACCCGGATCCCTTCATACTTTTCAAGTCCCGGCCCTTTTCCAGGCAGACATCCTTCCTCCTGTCCCCCTCCCACTCCCTGCAAAAGCAGGGTCTGGTTTTTAAGAAGTGCTAAGAGGCAATATTTGAACACAGCTCTCTATCAACTCCAACTCCACTTCCTCCGGTTTCCTTAAGTGATGATTTCTTCCAAAAAGCTCTTAGAAAGCAGCCTAGAGGATTACTACTGTCCAACTGGCCCCGGCTCTGTTCAAACTACCAAGAATTTGGAAGCTCAGCTAATTGGTTCCCAGTAAAAAGTGAAAACACAAACAAAAACCTAGAGGGTACCTGGAAGAATCACAAGAGGACCACAGCGGCTATCAGAGCCGTGTTCAAGTGAACGTCGTCCACTCCTTAATCTCTATGGCGTCTCCTAGCCATCCATCCCGGTCTTGGTGAGGGGCCTGCCTGCAGCACTGGGGGGCTGAATGGCGAGCCCAACATGCTTGGGCCTTTAGCAAGGTCATTTGGAAAGAAAAGAGGGTCACAGACACATTCTTGAGAAGAGAGCAGCCAGGAGGGAAAGCGGACAAGCAGGAGGGCAGCTCAGAGGGCCACAATCTGAACAGCTCAGAAATTTCAAAAGAAAAATACAA
This sequence comes from Gracilinanus agilis, assembly GCF_016433145.1. NCBI lineage: Eukaryota > Metazoa > Chordata > Mammalia > Didelphimorphia > Didelphidae > Gracilinanus > Gracilinanus agilis. Next base: position 507,569,043 of record NC_058133.1, on the reverse strand, counting down.
GGGGCTGCTGGGTAGCTCAGTGGATTGAGAGTCAGGCCTAGAGACAGGAGGTCCTAGGTTCAAATCTGGCCTCAGACACTTCCCAGCTGTGTGACCCTGGGCAAGTCATGTTAACCCTGTTTGTCTTAGTTTCCTCATCTGTAAAATGAGCTGGAGAAGGAAATTGGCAAACCGCCTTAGTATCTTTGCCAGGAAAATCCTAAGCGAGGTTACAAAGAGTCAGATACGATTGAAAACAAAAAATAAACCCTTCCTTCCTTCTTCATAATCTATCATCAGCCTGACATTAAATTATATAGCCATGCTTTTAAAAGGTTGCTTTCTAATGAATGATTTTTTGAGAGAGATTTTTAAAATCAGCAAAATCAATCACTATATCTGAAAAAAATCGGACCACATATGCGGTGTTGTGGCCTCGTGAACCTCTCACCTCTGCAAAGGAGTAGGGCAGGGGAATCTGCTCCTGTCTCTTCTAGGGGAGGGGACTTGTTCTTAGAAGTTTGACAGCATTAACTTTCAGGCCTTTTGAAACAGCTGCTTCTTCTTTACATTGTTACAATCACTGTGTAAATTGTTTTCTTGTCCTTTACTAGCAGGCTGAGCCTATTTGCCCAGGACATTTGACCAGTATATAATAGAAGCAGGACTTCAACTTGTTTCAACTTTCTGACTAGGAAGCTCTCTACCAACTCCATCATACGGCCTTCTAACACCCCCTTTACTATTTCAGGATCTACCCATTTCTACGCTATCGTTGAGAAAAATTAAAAAAAAATTTTTTTTGCTGAGCAAACCAGCAGGATAAGCAGATCTGAAGGGGGATGAATGCTCCACCCACAATTTGAGGCGCTCTAAACAAGGGATACAGGAAAGGTCTATGGTTTTGTCCCTAGGGAACTCCTAGTGTGAGAATTCCCTCTCTTGACCCAGGTAGGGATTCCTCAAATTCCCTGAGGCACGCAGAGGCTAAACAACTTAGTGCTTATAAAGCCTCAGATGAAGGATTTGAACCCAGGTCTTCCTGATTCCATGTCCAGCACAGTATCCATCACAAAGCTCTTGGGTCCATTCACAGAAGGTCCAGGGGGCAGGAAAGGCTCCTCTATCTAGATTTAAAGGGTCTGTTTGCTGGATCCCCATCCGTGCAAGAGGGCAGGGTCCAAACTGAAGAAGAAGGCTGGGGGGCCGGAGAAATGGCACAATCACGGTTAAGAGCCTCTGCCTAAACAAAGCCTACCCGATCCCCTCAAGGGTTCATGTTCTCGCTCCCTTTCCAATAAGTTACAAATGTATATCCTGGGACGGGGGTGGGTTTTAGCCTCACGAAGACTGGTTTCTCCGGGAAGGCAGGAGCTCTGGGACATTAGTCTTTGTATCCATGTTGCCCAGCACAGAGGAAACGACTGAGAACATTGAATCTTCTTCTAGGATGATACTAACAAAACAGTCAGGACGAGAGCTTTTCCCCTCCACGAGAGGGACTCGCTCCAGAGAAGCTTTGAACCGAAGACAGTTCTCCTGAGCCTGAGCATGGGGGAATGTCTGGGCAGCCCAGTGGGCAGCGCACTCGGGCCATGTCAAGTACAGGCCTGAGCTCCGGCCAGATGCTCCCTGGCTCAGTTTCCAAAGATACTCCCTTTGACTGAAGTCACCCCATCTCGAGCGAGGGCTCCCGCCACACGCCCCAGCTCCAACACGCAGCTGACAGGTCTGTGAGAGTTTGGCCAAACCCTTCCCTGGAATGAATCTCTCAACACGGAGGGCAGAGGAGGCAGAAGGAGAGACAAAACAACAAGAACCATCCCTACCTTCTTCCTTCTCTGGCTAAAATCCATCCCCTTACAGGAAAAGCCTTTCCCCATCCCTGTGGGCTTCTGGGTGCGGCAGTAGATAGAATGCCAGGTCTGGAATCAGGAAGACCTGAGTTCAAATCTGGCTTCAGACACGTCCTAGCTGTGTGACCCTGGGCAAGTCACTTCACCCTGTTTGGCTCAATTTCCTCATCTGTAAAATGGTCTGGAGAAGGATGTGGCAAATCACTCTAGGATTTTTGCCAAGAAAACCCCAAATGGGGCCACAAAAAGTCAAACATGACCGAAAAATAATTGAACAACAGCTTAATTCTAGGGTCTTCCCTCCGCATTGCATGTATAGCTTGTTTGCTTGCCTTTGTTCAATTATCTTTTGCCGCTAGGTGATGCTGTGGATGGAGGGCTGGCTCTGGAATCCGGAAGACCTGAGTTCAAATCCAGCTTCAGATACTCACTGTATGGTCCCAGGCAAGTCATTTAGCCTCAGTCTGCCTCAGTTACTTCAACTGTAAAATGGGAACCATAAAAGCACTGACGTTGCAGGGCTGTGAGGATCAAGTGTAATAATATATGTACAGGCACCTGGCATAATACCCAACCAAAGGTAAGCATTTTTTTTTAAACATTACCTTCTGTATTAAAATTGATCCTAAGCATCAATTCTAATGCAGAAGAGCGGTAAGGCTCTGGCGACTGGGGTTAAAAGACGTACCCAGCTTCACACAGGTAGAAAATATCTAAGGCCAGATTTGAACCCGGGGCCTCCATCTCCTGGCCTGGAACTTTAACCACGGAGCCACCTTCGATAGTAGGCTCTTAATAAACGCTTCTTCTCTTCTCCTTCCCCCTTTGCATCCCCAGTGCTTAGCCCGGCGGCCAGCTCAGAAGAGATACTTCGGAAATGCTTGGCGACTGGCCTATCCTGCTCTGCTCTCAGGTGGTTTCCAGAGCAAATCTGAGAACACGAAGCAGGCTTAGGGTGGTTGGTGACGACGATGCTGCTGGTGGTTTTTTAGCTGATGATACAAGAGGAGCCCTTGGAGAGAGCAGTGGGATCGGGGCCGAGTTCAAATCCTAGTGCTGCCCCTTAATTCCATGTGTGACCCCGATGGAAGTACCTCCACCGCGCTGGGCTTCGAGCTCCTATTGTGTCAGACAGGGAGGGCACTGCCCGCCTCACTGGGCTCAATTCAAGAATTCACTTAGTATTTATTAAATCCAACTATGTGTCGAGCACTGCTGTGTGTGCGTGTGTGAATCTTGTCTTAAACGAGACCAGGATCTCTGGCCTGCCAGGCACTTATTAAAGGTCTGGGCTGTCTGGAGGAACAAGAACTTCTCAACCCTGCCCCCCCCCAGTTTTAAACCAGAGGGGGAAATACACATGTATGTACACACACATACATGTGGATATGTATGTATTTAGATCTATATTCCCCCCCCCTCCACAAGCCCTGGCTAACCACAGTGTGACAGAATTCTGGGAAACGGGCCCTCTCCCAATGATACAGAGAGTAAAAGGACTCTTGTTTCCAGCAGAAACATCTGGACTTTATCAGGATTAGAAAAGCTGGTTTTTCAACCTATCGGCAGGCTGGGCCAAATCGATTCCTCCAGGTAGGCTCTTTGCATTTCTCCCTGCGCCGTCCCATCTTATTAGATTTGGGTCAAGGGTTCTGACCCGTCAGGATCGTCTCAGGCTTTGATCCTGCCACTCAGGGGAAGAGAAATCCTAATTATTATTCTAAGAAAGGTGTGAACAAGAATCTATTGCAGGAGAGGCCAATGTTTGTTTTTTGTTTTTAAACCCTTACCTTCTTTGTATTGGCTCCTAGGTGGAAGAGTGGTAAGGGTGGGTAATGGGGGTCAAGTGACTTGCCCAGGGTCACACAGCTGGGGAGTGTCTGAGGCCGGATTTGAACCCAGGACCTCCCGTCTCTAGGCCTGACTCTCAATCCACTGAGCTACCCAGCTGCCCCTGGAGAGGCCGACGTTGACCAAGGGACCATCCATTGCCTCTTATGATCATGGGGCTCTGCCATCCATGGTCAGTTAGAAACCCCCTCGGCTCGCCCCCACCTACCCGATAAAGCATTTTGTTTACAGCCCTCTTATAAGGCAGGATTTCCAGGGAAAGGCAAAGCTTCCCCCATGTTCTGTTTGGGTTGGCTTTTCCTTTTCTAAGGTAAGAGTATCAGTTTATCGATTCTCTCGGGTTAACTGGTCCAGCCAACATCATAAGCGATAAAGTGATGGAGGGCTCGGTGGCTCTCTCGCTTTTTCTTTTACATTTTCATTTAAAATCCTGTTGCCAGGGGTTTTTTTGGAGACCTGTTAGCAGCTCCTGCTATCACTGGCAGCACCCCTAGATGATGCTGCTGGATCAGAAACGGGCCGAGGGTTAGAGGAAGCAGAAACAGCTTTCCAATTTCCTGTGAAAGATTTTTTTTATCTTAAAACAGCCCAGCACCGGCAGATAGCCAACCGGGGTCTAAAAATCGTCTGGCCCTTATAAAGGAATAAAGGGATAAGTCACAACACCAATGGGTGAGGAGGACCCCAGACCCCACCAAGTCTAACTGGTACCTAAAAAGCCACCCGACTCCATCTCCTGCCAGTAGCAACCCCCACAAGGGGGCAACTTCTGTCTGAAAACCTCAGAAAGGGCTGCCTATTCCAGCCTGGGCTAGGGCTAATTGTGAGGCCATTTTGATTGTATTCGAGCACTAGAGAACTCAGTTATATCCCATTCAAATCTGGAAATTGCTTTGATAAATTTATTTCTGCAATTTCTCTCCAAGTATTACTGGAATCCATTACGAATGACCAAGGATACATCTGTTTGAGAACTGTTTCTTTATAGCACGCTTTATTTGAACCCCAAATCAAATTTCAGGCCCATCTTTATAGCCTTTAACAGGGTCCAAAATTTGGTCAAAATCAGCCACCACCTTCTAAAGTTCTTGTGAAGCACACCAAGAGGCGGACAAAAATGGGATTCAGAGCAGTCAGGGTGACTTCTACTCTCCAAAAAAGGGGAATAAGTCAAGTCTACAAGCATTTATTAAATTTCCCCTTCTGTGTGCCAAGGCACCATGCTAAGTGCTCATCCCTGAGTTTTTCAGTCACATCCCTACTCCACTTGGGGTTTTTCTTTCTTTCCTTTCTCTTCCTTCCTTCTTTCCTTCCTTTCTTTTTCTTTTTTCTCTTTCTTTCTTTCCTTCCTTCTTTTCTTTTTTTAACTCCTTCCCCTCTATCTTAGAATCAATACTGTGTACAGGTTCCAAGACAGAGGAGCAGTAAGGCCTAGGTGATGGGGGGTTAAGTGACTCATCCAGGATTACCAGCTAGGAAGTGTCTCTCCTCTCTAGTCCTGGCTCTCCACCCACTAAGCCATCTCACTGCCCCTATTTGGGGTTTTCTTGGCAAAGATCCAGGAGAGATCGCTGTTTCCTTCTAGCAATTGTGTGCCAAGCACTGGGCTAAGGGCTGGGCAAGTCAAGAAAGACCAAACTAGGTGCCTGCCCTTCGGGAGCTTACAATCTAATAGAACAGTCACAGCAAGCTCCTGGAGGGCAGAAGTGGTTTCACTCCCGTCTCTTCCCTCTCCCAGGCTTGCCCAGAGCAGCTGCCTTATTACTACTTGGTAAATGAAATCAAGTCAATCAGGAAAGGTAGAGCCAAGATACACCCAAATATGTCCTCACAACTCAAGGGGATTTTGGGGTTGTTTACATAACACTAAGCATTAATTAGTCACAGCTCCTCAGGCTAATGGTTCTGATCTGCTCCATGCATATTCCGGGTTGGAACAGACATTTAGATCATTGTCAAGCCCTAGGAAAATATTTAAAACTCTGTTAAGATCCACTTGTAATTTTTATTGTTGTTCAGTTGTTTCAGGCCTGACCCCATGTGGGGGTTGAGTAGTTAGCCTTTTCCTTTTCCAGTTCATTTGACATAAGGGGAAACTGAGGCCCATAGGCTCAAGTGTCTTGTCCAGGCTCACACAGGCTGGCCTTCCTGACTCTAGGTCTTGCACTCTATCCACCACTGCCATAGAGCTGGTCCATGATTTTTAATGGCCCCTACTTCATTACTGTTTTCAGTAGGAATTCCTAAGGGGAGAAATTTTTAATGAACAAAGTAGGTGAGGCAGCTTCATGCCTGAAGTCAGAGGATGTGGATTCAAATCCTGCCTTGGGCAGTTACCATTTGTGTGACTTTGGGCAAGTCAGTTTCCTCTGGTGTACAGAGATGGAGTTAGACTAGATCACCCTTTAAGGTCCTTTTCTAAATCTTGAATTATTATGGGAGAGATGGAGAAAGGAGAATCCAAAACATTTAGGCAGGGGAGGAATGCAAAGAACTTGGGTTTGGTTATATTTTTGCCATCATGTATAAGGCAGACTCATTCACTATCAAGTCTGGCCCATAAAGTTTCTGGCTCTTGAAAGGCCTCATATCTACTGTATAGTTAGTGTAAAAGTATTACATATGTCTTTTATTGTATCCAGGTAGCTCTCTTTCCTCCGTCGTAGCTGTTACAAAAGACTGGCCCTCCAAAAGGCTGAAAACGCACCCAAAATCTCTCTTCTTCACACCAGTGAGGAGCTAAGAGTGTGGAACTCTGCCCTGGGCTCAGGCACTATGTTAGTTTTAATGAGCTAAATTATGTGAAAGTGTAAATAAAGAGACAGAGTCCTAACAAGCCTACCAGCCTTTCTCTGTGAAGTCCAGCTCAGCCAGGGCAGGGCTTCCCCCAGACTCTGTCTTCATGTGGATTTCCCGGTAATCCTCAGCCAGAAGTCCCGGTGGTGTCTTCAGCCAGGGTTCCACCAACTCAGCCTCCTCCAAAGTCAAGGCAGGAATCTCAGCCACTCACCCAGCAAGCAGAGGCAGGATCCAGGGGAAAAGTCTCCTCCAAGCCAAGGCAAGGATCTCAGCCACTGACTCCAAATGCCAGGAGGAAATGATCCCTGGACCATGCCGGTCTCTTCTTTTATGCTCCTCTTTTCCACGCCACTTCTTGTCACTTCCTGCCGCTCCCCCTTCTTCTCAGAAAACCCAATTGCAATATTTCAATTTGCCTACCATTGCCCAAAAGGGGGGCCAATGACCTTTTGGGGTATGAGCTTACTCTAGTAAGTGACTTGTGAACTCTGTACTTAATGGTAAGTAGGGGTACTTTAAGTTCTTGATTTGATTAGCTAAAAATAGACAGAGGAGAGTTAATCCTATCTTCACAATGACCATTTCCCCATTGGCTTCCCCCTTGTTATAAGGGATGGCTCTCTGGGTAGGGCTTTGGAAATGTGATCGAAAAACAAAAATCTAACGATAAAAATTATTGGTCGAATATATAAATATATATATATATAAAGAAAGAGAGAGAGAGAGAGAGAGAGAGAATGATCATTCAGATTCAAAAGGCAAGGCACTAGGAAGTTGGCCAAGAGCTTCACTTTTCAAATCTGTGTTTTGTTCATTCTACAGATAAGGAAACTGAGGCTGAAAGAGATGACCTGATTTGCCCAGGGTGGCACAGTAACTAGATGGGTCTGAAGGCAGGATTCTAACTCAGGGCTTCCCCATGACCCCCATGGCCTGACTCCAAGTCTGACCCTCTGTCACCCTCCTATGCCTCCTAAACAAACCCAAGAAATGACCAGAAACACTCCCTTTTCTACTTTGCCCCACATCCATGATGACTCTATGAAGAAAGGATGCATCTATTTAGTTCTTCTGTGTGGCCTCGATTCCCAGTTACTGATTACTGCCCCGTGCTCTGGCCCTGGATGATGGCAAAGGGCTAACCGGGCATCTCAGATACTGACTGAGTCAAATATTTTAGGGGCAAACCCTAAAAAGAGGCCACCAGGTCTTGTCGATGACATTTGTGCTAACCGGCAAAGGGCTCAGAGTTGGAACGCAAAGGTCGACGCCAGGGCTTTGATTTCCTCAGTTGTGGAGCTGCTGGTGTCCCAGGTGTCCCTGGGAAAGCCCTGAGTGGTTCCCTTTGTGTAGTTTCCTAGCGTGTGAATTCTATGCTTTTTAAGGCTCTCTACTTTCCACGGGAAGTCAAACAAGCACAAGGACCCTTCGGTTCCTCTTATGAAAATCCATCTCAGGCTTAAAATGCTCTGCCTTCCTCGCAAAGGAAATAGTTTAAAGGTGTTGGATTGGTGTTTGGCCATCAGAGCACGCGCCCTCCAGGAGGCTGTGAAAGTACCATTAAACGATTCATTCTTCCCACTGAAAACCAGTCTGTGTGATGGTAAGAAACTACTGCAAGATGAGGGTCTATTCGACTGCAATAATATCAAGCTGCTCTGATGGGCCAAGCTTCCCCCCACCCGCCCCCAAGGAATGATGACTCCACTCGATAATAATTAGCAACAATAAATAGGAAGCTCTCCCAGAGGTCCCACTCCAGGGACTCTCCCCCCCAGGAGTCTGACAGGGAGGGAAATAAGCCGGGTGTGAAAATGCAGGCAGGAGCATTGGGTGGAGTGACAGAGCTCAAATCAAAGCGTGTCCCTTTAATTTAAGGAATGACGGATCACCGACTGGGGTGCCGTAAGCAATAATGAATATGAGGAATTCAGAGAAACTTGGAAAGGAAATGATTTTGTATTGACTTATCTGTGTAAATGGGCAGCTAAGTGGCATGGTAGATGGAGTCAGGAGGGCAAGAGTTCAAAACAAGCCTCAGACACTTACTAGGTGTATACCCTGGGCAAGTCACTTAATATTTATTTGCCTAAAAGCAAAAAAATAAATACTAGGTGATTTTTTTTCCTTAAAAATGACCCAATAATAATCCTAATTTTAAAAAGTAATCTTTTTAGGTTCAAATCCAGCCTCAGACACTTCCCAGCTGTGTGACCCTGGGCAAGTCACTTGACCCCCATGGCCCACCCTCACCACTCTTCCACCAAGGAGCCAATACAAAGAAGTTAAGGGTTTAAAAAAAAAAAGTAATCTTTTATAAGTTATTCCTAAGGAGGTAATCTGTAAAAGGGTTTCTTTGATTATTTAAGGGCAGGGAAGGAGGAAAGCATCCATTACACCAAAACACAATTTTTCAAAAAATTTAATAATAAAAAACGAAATAAATAAGCAAAGAAAGCAAAGGGGAGACGTCCATTCCTTTTTTCTTAATACTCACTTTCCATCTTAGAATCGATACCGTGGAAATCGGTTCTAAAGCAGAAGAGCAGAAAAGACTAGGCAAGATCTGTGTGACTTGCCCAGGGTCACAGAGCTAGGTAGTGACTGAGTTTTGAACCCAGGACCTCCCATCTCCAGGCCCGGGTCTTACTTAAGCCACTGAACCACCCTGCTGACCCCAAGATGTCTATTCTTGCCTGATAAGCCTTAAGGAGAGTTAAGACCTGCCGTTTCTCTAGTACTTTGTTGATCATGTCATTGGGTCCTCCCCTCTGAGATGGGTACAACGGATTCGGTTATCCCCATTTTACAGATGAGGTCGAGGCAGCTGCGGGACTCCCCTGGAGTCTCAGAGCCAATAGGGATAGAGGCAAGTTTCAAACCCAGATCTCTCCTTACTCCAGGTCCGGCCGTCACACTTAGTTTCATTATATGAAAAATAGCTACCCTCTCCTGGCCCTAAACAGCCCCTTTTTGAACAAAATTCCCCACTGGAGAGTTTGTTTCCCATGGGCCAATTCAGACCCCTGACCTCTGATTACTGGGTGTCCCAAAAGACTTGGGGCTATTAAGGCTTAGATGGGAGACCCCACAACGCGGAGCCATAAGAATGTTCACTCCTCAGAGGCGAGGGGTGCGTTTTTTCCTTCAGAATATCCAGAACCGTTTCCTCATCTGTAAAATGAGAAAAAAGCCGCTCAAGGGCTCTTCCCAGCTCCGACCATTTAGAACGTACCATGTTTGGAGCCAATCATGCGACCCGGGTTTAGGGAGCCGCTGCCACGCGCCAGGTCTTGGAGTTACAAAGAGGATAAAAAGAAACCATCTGGGAGGACCTCAAGGAATGGCCGCTCCACTGGGGCACACGCTGGTGTAGCCCCGGAAAGACAAGCTTCCGGGCAGCTCGGTGGCTGGAGAGCCAGGCCTGGAGTCGGCCTCAGACACTTCCTAGCTCTGGGACCCTGGGCAAGTCACTGGATCCCATTTGCCCTCATAGCTCTTCTGCCTCTGATCCAGGACTCAGTATGTAAGCCAGAAAGTAAGAGGGAAGGAGGGAGGGAGGGAGGGAGGGAGAGAGAGAAGAGGAAGGAAGGAAGGAAGGAAGGAAGGAAGGAAGGAAGGAAGGAAGGAAGGAAGGAAGGGAAGGGAAGGAAAGAAGAGAGGGAGGGAGGGAGGGAGGAAGGAAAGTAGGTTGACTTGGGGTTTGGAGGGTGGCTTGAAGGGAGGGAATCAAAGAAACCTCAATTGGGAAATGCAGCTTGAGCTGAGCTCTGAACCCAGTCTGGCCTTCTCTGTGGCAGGCAGGCCAATCTGGTTTCCTTGTGATTAAAACCCAAGCCAGTTCCCTAAGGATGCAGGACCATACAAACTGGGCTCTATCTCCTTGCGTTGGCTACTGTATTCCAAAAGAATTGGTTTCCTTTGTCATCTTTTTTTTTTTTTTAAACCCTTAACATCTGTGTATTGGCTCCTGGGTGGAAGAGTGATAAGGGTGGGCCATGGGGGTCAAGTGACTTGCCCAGGGTCACACAGCTGGGAAGTCTCTGAGGCCGGATTTGAACCCAGGACCTCCCGTCTCTAGGCCTGACTCTCCATCCCCTGAGCTACCCAGCTGCCCCCCTTTGTCATCTTAAGTATCTTATTTTACCCACTTCAACCCCTAATTCCAGGCCTCCCAGACTGTCCAAGAGGTCCCCGGTGCACAGAAGCTGTCTAACTTTTCACCCAAACCTGCCTCCCATTCCCACCCCCACCCCGAGGCAGCCCACGATCTGGGTATGACCACAGATCACTCAGAAAGAGGGCAATGCCATAGGGAGAAAAACCAGTCCAGCTGCATCTATGAGAGATAAATGACTCAAGCGCTCACCCACGGGATTCCACCCACTCACCCATTCCCCCTTGGAGGCAACATTTGGCCAGGAGAGATGTCTTCCTTTCTGCAAACAGCACCTGAGGAAAGCGCCCGGTGTGCAAGGCTGGGCAGTTCCCAGGCCCTCCTCCTCCTCCTCCCCTTGACCCCAATCCCAGCAGGAGCCGCTGGTGTCCACGGCCCATTCCAGAGGAGGCCTCTCCAGAAAATCCATACATTCCAAAGCATTGAGCAAGCTTGCACAGGCCTCCCCAGCTTGGGGATAGGGGCAGCCTCCCCTCTCTGGGGGCAGAGCTGGGCCTCCCCAGAGTTCCCAGATCCTCGTTCCCCTGGGGCTGTCCAAGGAGAAAAAACAAGGAGGAGGAGGAGGAGGAGGAGGAAGAAGTAGCAGCAGACATGGAGCACACAGGCCAAAGGCCCCAGGAAGGAAGCAGAGGAGAGCCCTCGATCGATGCTTCTCCACACGCTCCCTGGGAATTCCTGGGTGTCTTCCTGGGGCTCTGATCTGGGAGGCTGGCCCCCCCCCAACAGCCTGTTCTTTTCTGGGACCCCGAGCTGAATCCAATGGTCGTCTGAACACGGGGAGCCCCTCTCTGCCTACCTCCCCAACTCCCCTGGCTGGCAAGGACCACTCCGGATTTATCCTCCATCATTCTGTCGGAACTTCTCGTCTCCCTGATCAGAAAGGAAGCGCCCAGGGAGCGGGAGCCGAGATCGATTCTGTCTTGGATCTGGACTTGGATCCCGAGTTCGAGCACGGCGCCTGGCATACGCCAGTAATGAGGGCTGGAGACAGAATTTGAACTCAGACCTTTCTCAGAACTAAGTTGAGCACTCTATCCACTCCGCCACCCAGCCTAGAACGCGGGTCTTCCTCACTTTGAGGGCTCTCTCGGCTGTTATTCCTGGTATTATAGCGACGATCAGAAAACCACCAACCCACGGGCTCCCTGAGCTTCCATCCAAAGTGGGAGAATGTTCCAAGAATGGGCCCGAGGCCAGCCTGCCCTTGAACTCAACAGGGGGGGTTTTCTGTCTCTTAAGACTCAGCATCTCCAGCCAATCAGGGCTGGTGGGTTGGTTTCTTTCATTTTCTAAGGGGGGGGATCGAGCCCAAAGAAAACGATAATAAAGTTGGGATTCCCGACCTCTCGGCTCCATGATGAGTGTTTCAGAAGGTGCTCTGAAAACCCGGCGAATCGTTTCAGCGATTTTTATGCTACGAGATAGTCCGTCAACTCAGGGCTTCTTGGGATATTTTTTAAGTATCACCCCCAGCCCCTCCCCCCCCCATCCATTAGCCTCCCTGGGCCTCACTCTGGTCATCTCTGAAATCCAAGTCTTGGTCTCCAAGGCCTCTTGGGGCCCCTTCCAGCTCTACGCCGGGGACCCCAAATCCGAGCATCTCCGCTGGTCCTCTCTCATTGCCAGCAGAACGATTTATAAAAACGTCAAAAACGATTTGTAAAACTGTAGAAAACAGTTCCTAAAAAGCCCCCGGGTCTTGGAGAAGAGGGGGGCGTTTCGGCCCCGCACAGGGAGCGGTTCTGGATTTCGGCAGGTTCTGGACCTGTTGGGGGAGGCCCAGGGACGCCATCTCAGAACCGGGGCCAGCCGCCTCCACTCCTCATGGAAGGAAACTTTGCTCGAGTTCATTTAGGGAAAAAATGATCTTGTCCTTTTCCTCCCCCCGGAGGTTCGTGGACCTCCCGAAACGTCTCGGTGGCCCTCGGGTCAAGGATGCTCTTGAGCACAAACCCATCCCTGGGCCAGGAAGGCCCACGAGGTTCTGAAGGAAGAAGGAGCCGCTCTGTCCCATTTACTGGTGCTCCTCTCCCTCGGGCACCCCCAGCAGGCCGCTGCGAGATGTCCGTGGAACTTCGGGGGGCGACGATCATACACGATCCCCCTCCCCGCCAGGGTCTCTCCTCTGCTCTTCGTCCTCTCCCCCGTCGGAGGGGAGGTTCTTCAAAGCAGCAACTGACTGCCTTTGCTCAGCACAGTGCCAGGCACACAGTACACGCTTCATAAATGGACTGACTGCCAACCGTGGGGAAAACAGTAAAGTAAACTTGACTGGCCATGCTTGCTCCGGCCCCTATTCTTCCTCTTGTTTTTATCTTGGCTGTTTTGTTTTTCACCTTTTCCTTCTTAGAATCAGTACTGTAGGGGGCAGCTGGGTAGCTCAGTGGATGGAGAGTCAGGCCTAGAGACAGGAGGTCCTGGGTTCGAATCTGGCCTCAGACACTTCCCAGCTGTGTGACCCTGGGCAAGTCACTTGACCCCCATGGCCCACCCTTACCACTCTTCTGCCTTGGAGCCAATGCTCAGTATTGACTCCAAGACAGAAAGTGAGGGTTATTTAAAAAAAAAAAAAAAAAAGAGTGCTGTGTATTGGTTCCAAGGCAGAAAAGCAGCAAGGTTAGAGGATGGGGGTTAAGTGACTCGCCCAGGGTCACCCAGCAGGGAAGTGTCTGAGGGCAGTATGGATAGATCTGTTATCAAAAGTCCAGCCTGGCTCAGAGGGTGAGACCTACCAACAGGCTGGCCTGCCACATGGGGATAAACATTAGGAACTCTCAGGGACCCACTGGGAACGGTGAAGGGGGACCCCTGCATCAAGTGTTTCCTATGGGCTAGGCACAAACAGGAGCAAAAAGAAAAAGAGTGCCTGCCCTCAGGGGGCCTCCCTTCTCATGAGGGAAAAAGACAAACTGCCAAGGGGTAAATATGTGGTAAATACACAAGCAGGAGTTCGCGGGGATCAGAAGATGCAGGTTCGATCTCCCCTCTGACATGTACTACCTTTGTGAACATGGACAAGAGACCCTTCACCTCTCCTGCCTCGGTTTCCCCTTCTGTAAAATGAGAGAATTGGCCTTACTGGCTGCTAAGGTCCCTTCCAGCTCTAGATGATCTTATGCTTGACCTTGAGTCAGTCCTTCCCCACTGGGAGCCTCAGTTTCCTCTTCTGTAAAATGAAGATGTTGGACTGGAAGCCTCTGGTGTTCCAAGCAGCTCTAGGGCCAAAAGTCAATGATCCTTTAAGCATCTTAAACTTTGGATCAGAGAAACCCTTCTAGTCCCTGCTCTTCTCCATGAGTGTCTAGCCAGACCCACCGGAGGCCTCCGGATGGACTAGAGGCTGCCGGGGGATTGGCTGGGGGGACCACCCCCAAGCTGAGGACCACCGGGGGCCACGGGGCCTGACTCTCCAAAGGAACCCCGCCAGGACGGGCCTCCCCACAGGGCTGGCCGCCAAGACATCATTTGGGGGATGCGAGTGAGTCATAAAACCAGCTGTTTACCAGGCAGGCTTCTGAGGCACAGAAGCAAAGGACGGAGGCTAACCTTTGAGTGGTTCTGAGTTCGGATTCTGGTTTGACGCCGTTTCTGCTGTCTTTACAGGATTGAGGCAATGTGTATGTGTGTTCGTCTTCCCCACCACGAGCAGCCTCTGGGCTTATGACACGGCCCGGGTTTACACGGCCACCCGAGATTTACCCATTTTATATATGGTTACTGCCTTGAACGGAATTTGCCCAAACTCCAAGCTCAGCCTGGGAGCCTTCCAAATTAGGAAGGAGGAGAAATGCCCTGCTCAGGGGTCTTGTCCCAGTCATTTCACCCCCTACCCGAAAAGAGCTGAAGCTCATGAACAGGCGAAGAGCCTCCTGGCCAGTGACAGCTTCAGGCGTGCTGCCCCCAGGGAGAACCCCAAAAGGAATGAAGCAGGTTGGCCCCAATTTCCCCGCTAGCCTGTGTACTGGGGCCCAAACTGGAAGGTATCTTGGGGGAGCAGCCAGAGTGCTGGGTCTGGAGTCAAAAAGTGAATATAAGGGGGCAGCTGGGGAGCTCAGTGGATTGAGAGTCAGGCCTAGAGACGGGAGGTCCTGGGTTCAAATCCGGCCTCAGACACTTCCCAGCTGTGTGACCCTGGGCAAGTCACTTGACCCCCATGGCCCACCCTTACCATTCTTCCACCAAGGAGCCAATACACAGAAGTTAAGGGTTTAAAAAAAAAAGTGAATATAAAAAGAAGAAGAAAAGGTCAAGGCTAGCTCGAACGCAGCAGCTACATATTTTTACTTTATTTATAAACAAATTACACTAAAATGGGGGGGGGGGGATCCTAAAAACTGGGCCAGCCCCTCCAGCTTCCTTCTGCCTCCCAGACATCACCGGCTCAGAGAAGGACTGACCTGGGCCTGGGGCCCTTCTGGTGGTCCTCCTCTTCCTCCTCCTCCACCAAAAGGTCACCCTGGTGATGGTGCCGTCGCTTTCTGCTGCCAAAATTACTTTGTATATTTTGTATTTCAACGCACTCAGCATCATGGATAGAAAAGCAGCCCCCGAGGCTGGGAGTCCTGGGTCTAACCCGTCTCAGATACAAAGTGGCTGAAGGACCCTGGGCGGGTCCCCTAACTTCCGGGGGCACCAGACTGTGAAGACTTTCAGCCCCTGGATTGGCAGGAAAAGTGACACAGGGATTGGTTGAATTTACTCCTCAGTCTACACCAGCGGTTCCCAAACTTTTTTGGCCTGCGGCCCCCTTTCCAGAAAAAAATATGACTTAGCGCCCCGTGTCATGTACTATCACCGCCCCCTTACAGTTATTCACCACCCCCAAATGCATCTGTGGCCATCACCGCTCCACTGGATCGCTGCAGCACCCACCAGGGGGCAGTGGTGCCCACTTTGGGAATCACTGGTCTATACCTTCCCCAGCATCTCCTCCTCTTTGCCCCTCTCTCCCTCTATCATCTCTGACCTCCTTCATTCCCAGCCTCCCAACTCCTGACCTTGAACTCTGCCCCGCTGCCCTCTCCCCAGCCATGCCCAAGGCAAACCCCCTCCTCTTCTAATACCGACGATAGCAGCAATGGCTCGCAGCTCTACAGGGCTTCAAGGTTGACAGAGTGCCTTGCAGGAACCGCCTCATTTTATCCTCACAGCAGTCTTGAGAGAGGGAAAGTGCAGAGCCATTTTGCAGATGAGGAAACCGAGGCTGACAAGAAAAGTGTCCTGCAAGTGACTGAGGCAGGATCTGAACTTGGGTCTTCCTGATTCCAGGTCCTAGGCACTCCCTTCCAGGCTTTACAACCTCTGGATGCAGGCACCACCATTCAGGGAATCTCCCCCACCATGTGTAAGCCTGGGGTTAGAAACTCCTGGGAGAGACAGAGCGTGTTTCATTTGTATCTCCTGACACTGTGGTGGGCTGTAGAATAAATACTTTTTTTTAAGCCCTTACTAAGGGTTTTTAATCAATACTACGGCTCAGTTCTAAGACAGGAGAGCAGTAGGGCTAAGCAAACAGGGGTAAGTGACTTGCCCAGGGTCACCCAGCTAGGAAGTATCTGAGGCCAGATTTTAACCCAGGATCTCCCATCTCTAGGCCTGGCTCTCCATCTACTGCCCCCTGTCCATGCCCTGTTGTGTTACGGACACCTGTCTGTTTCGGTCAGATTCTCCCTCCTGGAATTTTAAGATCCAGAGGATCACAGTCATACCATTGCTGGGTTTATACCCCAAAGATATTATAGGGGGAAAAGACATGTACAAAAATATTGATAGCCGTGCTCTTTGTGGTGGCAAAAAATTGGAAAACAAGGGGATGCCCTTCGATTGGGGAATGGCTGAACAAATTGTGGTATCTGTTGGTGATGGAATACTATTGTGCTGAAAGGAATGATGAACTGGAGGAATTCCATGTGAACAGAAAGACCTCCAGGAACTGATGCAGAGTGAAAGGAGCAGAGCCAGAAGAACATTGTACACAGAGACTGATACACTGTGGCACAATCAAACTTAATGAACTTCTCTACTAGCAGCAATGCAGTGATCCAGGACAATTCTGAGTGATTTATGAGAAAGAAAACCAGCCACATTCAGAGGAAGAATCACAGGAGGAGAAACACAGAAGGAAAACAACAGCTTGAACACATGGGCTGATGGGGATACTATTGGGGATGGAGACACTAAACGATAACTCTAGTCCAACTATCAATAATATGGAATTAGGCCTTGATCAATGATACATGTAAAACCCAGTGGAATTGCGCGTTGGCTAAGGGGGATTAGTGGGGTTTGGGGGAGGGGGAAAGAACATGAAATATGTAATTATGGGAAAATATTCAACATTTAAAAAAATAAAGAAATAGGTCTTGATCGATGACACATGGAAAACCATGGAACTGCCCGTCAGCTATGGGGGGTGGGGTGGTTTGGGGGGGAGATAGTGGAGGGGAGAGTAAGAACATGAATCATGTAACCATGGAAAAATTAAAATTAATAATAAAAAAAAGATCCAGAGGATCAAAGGGCTTTCCAGCTCTCCCCCAGCCCCTGCTGACACACAGTAGACTGTAGACCCTTGGTGGCAACTCCTGTGGTGGATGGGGAGACCTGGGAAGAGCCAGACTTCATACCGAGACTGAGCAAATAGAACAGACGTAGGAACGCCCAAGAGTGCCCCTGACAGATGCCAGTTAAGGCCCCCGCTGGACAGAAGCCGCCTCCGAGGCCCCAAGGTTCCCATCCTCGGTGACAGCTGTGTGTAGCCCTCCTCCCACCCCCAAACCTCCTCGACGGACCTTTATTCCGTCTGGCGACATACCGCTTTGCTGTCCACAACCAAAACCACGTGCAGGGTCCCGGGCCAGAGATGGCACTCGCCTTCCCTTCCAGAGGCCAAAAGCCTTAGAGAGACATTTTTTTCCTGGAACAAAGACATTTTTTCCCCCTTGCCTGCTTTGTGGAGGGAGCGGACTAACGTTTTACCATCCAAACAGGAAAAGTAAAACCTTCAAAATAATGCTGATGGCGCACTGCAATGTGGCTGCTTGAAATAGAACACGTACGGTGCATGCTAGCAAATGAAGACGACCAGTTTGGAAGGAGGGAGTCAGATTAGAAAGTACGAGGTTTGTTCCCCCAAAAGATTTAATGATCCTAGAAGTCCAGAATCTTGAGGCTAGGAAGGATCCTCAGTGGTTAGCTCATCCGACCCATGCCTTATGGGACAGTGTTGTCATCACATTGCCAGCAAGCACTCATCCAGATTCCAAATGAATACCTCCATGGATGGGAAACTCACTACCTTAGGAAGCAGCTTATTGGGGTCAGGAAGTGGGAGGCAGAGGCAATTCCTATTGTCAGAAGTTTTTTCTCCGTTATTTCCCCAAAGTTCTCTCTCTGTCTAACTGTTCCCCCTCAGCTGATCGCCAAAGGGACTGGGAACATCTCCTCTCTATCAAGTTGTCCTTCAAATGGCTGAAAACAACTCCTGGGTCACCCGTAAGTCTTCTCTTCCTTCTCCCCCACCTGGCCTGGCACCGACCCCTTGCCCATGCTGGTTGCCCTCCTCTGGACAGGCTCCTGTTCGTCAAGGTCATCCGTCCTGAAATCTGGAGGCCAGAACTGCCCACAATTCCCTTGGTGGATTCTGACGGGGCCTAAGGGCAGCGGGACTCTAGAACCTCCCTCATTCTGGACACCATACTCGAATGCAGCTGAACATTGCCTTCAGGTTCCGGACTGCTACGGATCACACTGGTGGCTCATATCGGACATCTGGTCCATTCGAGTCCCTCTACCTCTTTTTAACACGAATGGTTGTACAGTCACACCTCCCCCAGGCTACAGTCAGAGGTATTGATTTTTCGGTCCCAACTGGAAGAATTTATGTAGGTCCACTGCATGGTTCAGGCAAAAAGAGTGCCGGATTTAGGGACTGGACCCCTTGGCCAAGTCACTTCAGTTCCTCAAGCCTCTGTTTCCTTGACTCTAATTTGAGAGTCTATCAGAAGACCCTGAAGATCTCCTTCTACCTCTAAAGCAGGGATCCTCTGACATTTTTGTCTTGTTAAATCTAGTCCATCATTCTCTCTCTCTGTTTTAAAACTCTGACCTTCTGACACAGAATTAAAATGGTGTATTAGTTCCAAAGCAGAAGAGTGGCAAGGGCTAGGCAGCTGGGGTTAAATGACCTGCCCAGGGTCACACAGCTAGAAGTGTCTGATCCAGATTTGAACCCAGGACTTGAGACATCTCCAGGTCTGGCATTCTATCCACCGAGCCTCCTAGCTGCCCCTTGTCATTCTCATCTGTCCAGCTCTTTCAACAGATTTGCTGTCACCCAGCTCTGTGGTATCCACACATTTGATACGCCTGCCTACATCGTGTCGCCCAACGCCCCATGGGGAAAGCTAAAGATGGCGGAGCTCATCTTCATGAGAAGGCTCGTCAAGCCCCACTGGGGAGTTCTACATGTCTGCTTTTCTCAAGCCATGTTCTGTTGAACACCCCCAAAACCCCAACTCCTCTGTGGCATTTTTTAAATCTGAGCTAGGAGCTGCCGCCATATCTGTTTGTAAAGTTTCAGTCGCAAACTCAATCAGAATAAGCTCTCAGCGATGCGGGATCTTCTGTTTTTCTGCATCACTCGGGGCATTTCTAGGAAGCAAAATGGCAACTGACCCTTTCCCCAATCCAGTTTCTGAATGGAAATAGAATTCAAAAACCCAAACAATGTGGCTTTTTGAAAAATCCGGGTCTCCTAGGCTGCTCCAATTCTCTCTCCCCCCGGAACCACTCCGAGAGCTGTTTGCTCAGTGTATTTCACATATGTTTCATTTTCAGGCTTGTAAGCTCCATAGTAAAGCCCGGGGCCTGGCAGAGAGTTGTGTAGCGGGAATACCTAGAGAAAAAAACAGGAAAAAGAGGCGGGGAAAAATCTGTCTTGGACGGTCCTTCTGACAGGCGCTCATTTTATTGAAAAGGCTCAAAGTCACCCGCTTCCGTGATTGGACGATCAATCGGTGAGCCCTAAAAAATGTGCCGGGCGATGGGAAAAGAAGGGCCCAAAATGAAACCAGTCCCTGCCCTCGAGGGGCTCCCATTCCTCCGCCAATCCCAAGCAGTTTCTGCTGTTCTAAAACTTGAATACAAGCCTGATCATCCTTGGGTAAGGTCTCGGGAACCACACTGGTCTAATCATTTGGTTATCTGCTACTTTCTCGCTCTATCCTGAAACGTGGGCTACTTCCTGCCAGGCTGAGCCCCTCCACCTTTCTTTGTTTTTAAATGTGACAAAACATAAATCATAGAAACGACATCCAGGACTCCGGCGAGGAATCTGCTCCCAGATCGGCTCTACGCACGAGGGGCTGCGATTCAGTTTCCCACAGCAAATATACAGCCATTAGAAAAACAAAATCCATTTTAAAAGGCACCAACAGTCTGCGTTAAAACCCCCGAGCTTCTGATGGCTCCATTGACTTAAAGAAGCGGACATTCAGGCCTAGAGTCAATGGAAGGCCATTTTTCCATTTCAAAGTTTAGGGAACATTCTATAAGTAAAACATGGTGCTTTACTGAAAACAAGAGTGAAATCTTAATGTTAGGATGCATCTGCTTCTACATCATCTGAGGGGTTTTTGTTGTTGTTGTTGTCTTTTTTTTTTAACGTCTGGACCTGGGAAACCTCCGTGAAGTTCTCTTCCTGAAATTTAGGGAAAAGCTTTTTCCAATTTCATGGAAAAGCTTTGGTAAATTTTCCTAGTAAACAATCGGAACGCTTTGGAATCTCAGAATGGCAGCAGCACAAGTTCTGCTCATTTCCCCCCTGCCAGAATGGTCCTTTGAACGGAACGGTCAACAATGTGATACGCCCACCTCCAGATTGCTCTTCGGGGGTCCTCCTAGGAGCTACCCATTGCAAGGACACCCTGTGGGGTAGTCAAGTCCCCATTTGGGAAGAATGGGACGATGAAAGTCAGTCCTCTGAGTAAGTGCAATTGGAAGGGCCCATTTCGGCATTCGCCCCTTTCCCAGACTGAACTGCCACAGAAATCTAATGAGGCCGTAGCAAAATGGGAAGCCAGAAACCTGCTGAAGCGACTGTATTTGGCTTATTTCTCTGGGAGAAATCAGTTCCTCGGATGGCAATTCTTTTCTGTCTTCCACTAAATCACATAAAAAGATAAACCGAGCCGGGTGTTTTCTTTTTCTTTTCACAGCAAATTGGGACGGCAAACTCGCCTTTTCATGTGAGACACAAACAATTAGAATCTTTTCTTCTTTATTCTGGAATGCTTTAAAAGAGAGCTCAAGAACTGGCGACCACATTTCACAATCCCCCCCCACCCCAGC
This sequence comes from Gracilinanus agilis, assembly GCF_016433145.1. Lineage (NCBI taxonomy): Eukaryota > Metazoa > Chordata > Mammalia > Didelphimorphia > Didelphidae > Gracilinanus > Gracilinanus agilis. The sequence continues at coordinate 507,548,031 of NC_058133.1, read as the reverse complement.
CCCCATCTCCAGGCAGCACAGGAAGACATGGAGGGAGCCTCGGCTTGCTCGCTGGCCGAAAAACAAATTCCAATTCAGAAACCAAATTACAATGATCATATATAGCTCTGGCTGGCTGATGTATACAATCCCATCTGCCTCCTCCCTTTGGCACGAACAATTCCTAATTCAACAAACGCTGCTGAAGGAGGCGAACTCACATCCTCGGAGAAGCCGAGGAGGCTCTTCTCGGTTCTGTGAGAGAATTTCAAACTCATGTGCAAGGAGGGCCGAGGAGTTCTGTTTGTTTGTTTGGGGGCTGGCTCGGGGCTTGTGAGGGTTTTTTTTTTTCTTTTTGGTATTTAATTCCACCATACACAATGTGGTACATACAAGGCAAACACAATCGGGACACTGTTTTCTTTAACATTCCTATAGGAGACCGAGGCCATTTACATGGGAGAGAACACAATTACTGGTTTTGAAAAATCATGAAAGACAAATTCATGGCTTTTTCCTCCAACACCTCCCAGGAGTCACATCCTCCCTCCCAGCTTGGGTCATGTCTGTCCCAGGCTTCTGGGTTCTTCCGAAGTGGGGGTGGGGGGGCCGTGGATGTGTATGTATGTGTGTGTGTGTGTGTGTGTGTGTGTCCCCTCTTCTCCCCCAATGCAGTTTCTGGAAGGCTCCCACCAGCACTGGTTACAGAAACATACTCAAAGCAGAAGGTCTTCTCAAAAACAAATCGGTGGGCTAGATCTGAACCAAACTGTCAGGAGCGTGTAAAGTGAAACTTCTCCAGGAGCAGGCGCGGGCCCGAGGGTGCCCAGCACAAATAAAGCTTATCAGTCCTCTCCCTTTCGGGCACCTTTGATCTAAACAGACCCCATGGCAAAACCGGATCCAACCAAATACTGTCATGGTTGGGGGGGGAAAGGGGGGAGGAGAGGGAGGAGAAGACTCAAAGGTTGTTTTCTTTTTAATTCAATCCAGTCTGCAAGCCAATGTAGGCAACAAAGGGAAGGGATGCTTGTTCCCCACTATTTCTACAGTTGCAAGACTTGTATTTGAGGAAAAAAGGCCAAACAACAAGCCAAGTATGAGCAAACCCAAAACAAAGCCCCCAAAGCAAATAACGATTTTTATTTCCTTTTGAAATTTTGGATCTAAATTTTCAAAGCCCTCTGGGGGGTGTGTGTGTGTGTGTGTGTGTGTGTGTGTGTGTGTGTGTGTGTGTGTGTGTGTAAACACACATCCATCTGTATGCACGCGGGTACGAGTGTGCAAACCATCATCAGACAAGAGAAAACCATCTCAGCAGCTGCACCCAAGGGAGAGTGGGAAGGGCCGTCTCCTCAGCTGAAGGACTTTCAAAATCAAACCAGGTCCTGGCCCCCCCCAGGCCCGCAGAAAGAAGGTTACTGTGTCCCCCTTCAGAAAATGCAATGACTACATCCATCAGGGCAGCTGGGTTCTAACTTGCTCCTTTTTCTCAGAGATTCGGAGAGGATGGGCATCCACAGACACCCAAAGCCAGAAAAAGCAAGAAGGGAAAAGAAAACTCGAAAGCTGCCTTCTCAGACGTGCTAGGCCACTTGGGTTTGGGAGAAGGCCCTAGGGACCCGGCTCCCAGCCATGAGCACATCCACATCTGGGCCGGCACTCTCCCCCCCTCCCTCCCTCCCCCCCAATCCTCCATTCCCAACTAATCACTGAATCCAAAGGAAATTCAAATCAACTAATAAAAAACCATGAAACTCCAGGACAAACCACCAGGCTTCAGGACTTGTGCATTCAAATGGTATGTTCAAAGTGAATCACACCCAGAGCTGCGTTGCAGTCCTGGGGAAGAGTCCCACAGCCCACGTCCACAGAGAAATCCGGCCCAAGGTGGAGCCACGGAAAACTTTTCTACCTATACCGTGACCTGGACCATGGGGTCAGCGAGGCTTGGCTTAACGGGCACCACTCCCAAAGCACCATTTCTCTGCTTTTGGGGCGGAGGAGATGGCACGAGGGTGGCAAAAGCAAGCCTAGAACACATACAATCAAAGCTATTTCAGGGTCAGCCTGTACATCTTTCAGACAGATTGGTTTGAGTTTCACTGAATACCTGTCAGCAACTTCAGAATTTCAAATGCAATCAAAGCTTTCTTTTT
>NC_058133.1:507530115-507542701 GCF_016433145.1 Gracilinanus agilis | reverse complement strand
AAGCGCGAAAAAGGAAGAAGCGGGAGGAGGAGACGCGAAGCGTGCACTGGCTCGCGTCGAGGGCTGCCGTCGGGGGGCCACTCACTCACCGGACAGGGTCTCGATGGCGCGGATGGCCCAGTTCTGGTCCGGGTAGTCCACGAAGGCGTAGCCGGCCTTGAGCAGCACGGGGCCGCTCAGGGGCAGTTTCCTGTCCCCGAAGAGCTGCCGGAGGTCGTCGGCGGTGACAGCGGGGCTCAGGTTGCCAATGTAGAGTTTGTTCATCGTCTGCCGCCGCCGTTCCGGCTGCCCCGGTGCTGTGCCCTGCCCTGCCCGGCGTCCTGGCCCTCGCCTCCTCCTGGTCCCTGGCGTCCCGGTGCCCTCCTTCTTGCCAGCTGCCCCCGGGCCGCCCCACCCCAACTCCAGGCCGCTCTGCCTCCAACTTGTGCGCCCGCGGGGGCCTTAGAGTCCTCGCGTCCCACGGGCGGGCGGCTGCGGCGGCAGCGCGGGGACAAAGCGCTCCCTACCCCCCCTCTCCCCGCGGGGTGGCCGGACTGGCGGGCGGGGGGAAGGGGGGGAGGAGCGGCAGCTGTGGGGGGAGGGGCCGGACGGGGTGGGGGCGGGGGCGGCGGCAGCAGCGCGGGCTGGGCGCGCCTGGGTCCGCGGGCTGGAGTTGGGCGAGTAGGAGTGTGTTTGTGTGAGTGCCTGCCACCCGGCTCGGGGAAAAGGGGGCACCGCGGCTGGCCGGAGTCCGGGAGGCGAAGTTGTGTCCCCTTGGGCGTGCCTGACTTCAGGAAAGTTTGTGCGCGTGTGTTGCGGGATGCGCCTGTTTCTGTCCACGTGCGCGTGAGCTGCGGAGGTGTGGCTGGGCGTGTGGGTGTGTATGTGCGCCCACCGGAGTTTGCTGCGAGTTTGCGGTAGTTTAGGGCCGAGCGTGGTGCCGGGCTGCGAAGTTGCGGTTGTTTACGGCCGTTAGTGCCCGAGTTGCGGGGGTGTGGCTGTGGGTTGCGGGGGGTGTGGCTGTGCTAGCCTCGTGTGTGTTCGGGAGCCCGGGGTGTTTACGTGGGTAAGCCCCAGGGGTGGGGAGCGAGTGCAGCCAGCGCCCCCTCCCCTCTCTCCTCGCCCGCTCGCTCCGCCCCTGCCACCCCAGCGGCCGGGCCAGCTGCGGGCCTGCGACACCCAGAGATGGTTGATTTCAGCTGGCCCCGGAACCCAAGAGCCGGGCCGGGCCGGACTGGGCGCAGCGTGGAGAGCCCACCTCTCGCCCTGGCCTGGGCTAATCGCTGTCGCGGAGAGGGTTCGGCCTCCTGTGGGTGCCGGGGAAGGGGGGCGGCGCGTGAACCCTGGGGTCCGCGGGCGCTAGATCTCAGGGAGCAGGAGGAGCGGGGTGCTGGCAAAGCAGGGTGAAGGAGCTGAGGGTCGGGGTGCCGGGCGCCCCGGGAAGGCCCCAAAGATGGGCCCCTTTGAGAAGTTTACAGTCTAGTGGGAGAGGCAGAAAGAAAGCGGGGGATTAAGGAGGGAAATCCGAACTCGGCGCCCGGAGCTAATCCACTTCTGGCCTAGGCATTTCCCCCTCTGCTCCTCGGCTTCCTCGGCTGTAAAATAAAGAAGCTGGGCCAGGTGAGCTGGAAGGTCGCTGGCCCCAGATCCTCCTCCGGAGCTCCCGCTCTGTTTTGAGCCGCGGGTGCAGGCAGGCTCGTTTCCCTTGTAATCCTGCGCTCTTCGCTGCATCTCAAAGCGTTCTTCTGAGAAGCAGTCCAGGAATCCCCTCCTGGAAGGTCTTTCCCAGGCTGGAGATCGGCCCCTCCCTCTCTGTCCTAGGGTCTTGCCTCCTTTTGCTCTGCTCTGTTCTGGGCTTCCTTCTCGGTTCATCCAGCTTCCTTTTAGCCCTGCCATATTGGGGTCTGTGGCCCATCCTAACTCTGACATTCAGGGCTCAAGGGGCTCTCTTCCTCTTAGCTCCCGCCCTGCCATGTTGAGTTCTAGAGCCACTTGGGTCATTCTAGAGTTGCTTCCATTTCTGCCAGCCTGCGTTCTAGGTCCCCTCTCCGCTCTGACGTTCTCCGTCCTAGGAGTCCCCCCACACCCCCCCACACTCTCACATTCTGGATCCTAGGTTCCCTCCCAGCTCCGAGAACTCTGACGTTGGAGTTCTAGGATTCTGACACCAACAAAAGCAGGCAGTAATGCTAGAATGGTTCCTCCTGACGTTGGACCAAACAAGGGCCAGGTGGAATCGGGAGAGAACTCCAAGAGTGGTTTTCTTGATGTCTTTCTTGATTTTAATCCCTCACCTCACTGTCAGGAGTGTATTTGGTTATAAGGCAGAAGAGCAGTCAGGACTGGGCCAGCCTTGGCAAAGAGGAGGCACTCTGGGAGCTGCTCTGTTCCCCCCCTGCCCAGACACCCAAAGCAAGCACTTTCTCCCTCAACTCTCTCCAGTAATGGGGGGAGGGGGGCCAACGACAGCTTGAATTTGCCCTCTGGGCACTCAAAATTGAAAAAGGTTTGCCAAGAAGGCTAGGCAATGGGACTTGCCCAGGGTCACACAGCTAGGAAGGGTTTGAGATCCCATTCGAACCCAGGACATCCCGTCTCTGGGCCTGGCTCTCAATCTACTGAGCCACCCAGCTGCACCTTTTGGTTTATTTTTTTTAAATTTAAATTAAAATAATAAAGTAAAATCTACCTTTCCTCTTTCTTTCATGCCCCCCCCCACCCCAAGAAAGCAAGAAAAACAAAACCTCTGCTGCAGGCTTGCCAATTCCCACCTTGGCCTTGGCTCCCCCAAGCAGTCTCAGTCCAAACCGAGTTCATCAGCTCTTCCGTGGACATGAGCGTCACCTGTAACCTTCCTTGTGGATTTTGGTGGGTGTTACTGTGGCTCAGCGTCAGTACGTCTTCGAAAGATAGCTTTGAGGGAGGAAAAGAAGACTCCTCGTTGGGCCCTTGGGGAAGATCTAAGGAAGGAGCCGCAGCCAGCAGGGGAGGGAAGGTGGGCTGACCCTGGTGTCCAGGCCTGGGGGGAGAGGTTGGAAGCTCAAGTCTGGAAGGTCCCATTGGAGGCCAGAAGCGATGGAGGGCCTCGAATGCTTCCTAACAGGGTCAGGGCAGGGAAGGAATTCTGGCTGATAATTCTAGGAATCTAAGGCAGAAAGGTCAGCTGGAAGGCGGCAGGGTCCAGCCAGTCATTTGGAGCTTAGTGCCTGGCCTGGAGCTGCGAGAATGAAAAGGCAATAGAAGGATGTATTTCATGGGAGAGGCGGACGGACAGACTTTTCTCCAGGCATGGGAGAGAGACAGACGGACAGACTTTTCTCGATTTAGAAAGCTCACACCCTCACAGGAGGATAAGCACTGGAAAGCCCAAATGAGAAGTGCAAGTTAGAAACCTTCAGCACAGAAAGACTCAGCATGGTCTGCAGGAAAGAATACTGGCTCTGGAGTCGGACGATACTGAAATCTTCCCTCTGAGGCACGTCTCTTAGCCAGTTTGTTCCTCAGTTTCCCCATCTGCAAAATGGAAGAGTTGAACTAGATGGCCAGGAAAATCCTTTGGGGCTCTAACCTTTGACCCTAATGGTTGGAGGAGAAAGGTCAACAAAGGAATTCTGGGGTTGGACGTTAAAGGATGGAAAGCACTCCCAACTAGTGGAGAGGGGAGGTAGTGCAGGCATAGGAAATTGGTGCCAAGCATGCCTTAGGTGGTGAAGTGGCAAATAGAGAAAATACTCGACTTGGAATCAAGAGGACTTGAGTTCAAAGGCAGCCTCAGACACTTCCTGACCGTGTGACCCTGGACCAATCACTTAACCCCTCTTTGCCTCAGTTCCTCATCTATAAAATAGGGACACACCAGAGAAAGGGATGGCAAACCGCTCCAGTATCTTTGCCAAGAAAACCCGATGGACGATGTCAAGAAGACTGAATAACAACAATACTCCAGGGTGGCAAAGAAGGGAGTTTGGAAAGGAGTGTGAAAGGTAGAGAAGACCTTGAATACCAGGCAGGGGAATGACATTTGGGCTTAATAAGAAAGGTTTTTGAACAAAGGTGTGTGTGTGTGTGTGTGTGTGTGTGTGTGTGTGTGTGTGTGTGTGTGTTAAACCCNGTGTGTGTGTGTGTGTGTGTGTGTGTGTGTGTGTGTGTGTGTGTGTGTGTGTGTGTGTGTGTGTGTAAAAGACTACCCCGGGGGGGCAGCTGGGTAGCTCAGTGGATTGGATTGAGAGCCAGGACTAGAGACGGGAGGTCCTGGGTTCAAATCTGGCCTCAGACACTTCCCAGCTGTGTGACCCTGGGCAAGTCACTTGACCCCCATTGCCTAGCCCTTACAGCTCTTCTGCCAGTACACAGTATTGACTCCAAGATGGAAGGTGAGGGTTTAAAAAAAAAAAAAGATTTCCCCAGAAGGAATGAGAGAGGGAGGGAAGTAGACACCTGTGGAGGGGCCATTGGACAGCTCCTGGCACATAGTAAGAGCTTAATAAATAAATTCCTATTGCCTGCTGAATGAGCACAGGCAAGTCACTTAAATGACCCTCGGTTTTCACAGTCTCAGTATGGGGCTAAAAATACTTGGAAGAACCTTCCCCTTCATGGGGTTGAGAGGTCCATAGGGGTTACACATGGCACAGATTTTCAGACTTTAAAAAAAACAAATGTGCTGATTTTTGTTCCTCTGGAACATCCTAATTGTCAGAAGAGATGGCTCTCAGAGAGGCAGAAGATTACTTGGGAGAGCTATGAAACAGAAAATATCAATAAAAATGGATTTTTAAAAAAAATTAATTGAAAAATACTTAACCAAATAAATGAAAATTTAATCGAACACTTAAAAAAAGTACCTGGAGGAGCTTCCTTATAAGGTTGCTCCGAGGAAGCAATTGAAGAAAGGTATGTAAAAGCTTTACACCCTATAATGTCCATTTTTATGATTATTAAAGTCACCCACACACACCCCCTTAGAGTCTGCATCTGTAAATCTATCCCTCCTAATCCAGAGTTCTGTCCTTTCTAGTTCTGATGTTCTGTTGTCTATGTTCTCATTCTTTCTGTCCTAGTTTCCTTTGCGTTAAAGAAGAGGAGGTCAAGGAAGAGATAAAGGAGGTAAGGAGGAAGATCAGCAAAGATGAGACGAGGTGGAGTGACTCAAGCTCACTGCTGCTGGTATTACTTGGGGGACCAGTGGCACATTGGCATTTCAAGTAGAACCAATATAGGCAATTAAGTGTTTTTTTTGCACAGTTAGACAAAACCAAAAAATATCCAAAAGAAAATTAACATTGGGAAATCTATAACTGAATAACGTGAATTAGTAGTTGGCTTTTTATAGCTTTTTATGAAGCACTTTAAATGTATGATCTTGATTGATTCCCACAAAACTATGATGTAAGTGCTACTGTTATTCCCATTTTGCAGAAAAAGAAATGGGTTCAGAAAATTAAAGTGATTTGCCCAAGGTCATACACTGATCCTGTGTCCAAAGGGGGATGTAAAGGCACGCTTCTCTGATTGCAAGTCCAGCATTCCATTCATGATGCCTTTCAATGCTCCCCAAACTACAATGATGGCACAGGGAATAGCATATTTGAACTTGGAGTTAAGAAGACCTGTGTTTGAATCTTGCTTCAGATATTAACTTTGTGACCCCTGAACAAGTCATTTAACCTCTCAGCCTCAGTTTCCTCTTCTGTGAAATGGGGATAATAATAACAGAGCCTGTCAATGGGCAACTGCCATATAAATGCTAGGCATTCTTCTTATTTGTAATAATAGGTTGCAATTTGTTAATTGACATCTTATTAACATCCTAGGGTTTGAGTTGTCCAACTTATTTTATAGGTCAGGAAACTGAAACCCACCATGTCTAGAGACTTATCCAGGATCACTCAGGCAGAATTTGAATGCAGGTCCTCTGATTCCAGAGACAGTACTCTTTCTCTTCAACCCTTTGGCCTCCTTTAAATGTAAGCCTTGATAATCTTTTGATGTAGAGACTCTAGTATTATTCCCATTTTACAGATGAGAAGACTGATGAGCCGAAAGTTCAAATGACTTGCCCTGGTCACAAAGCAAGTATGTGAAAGGCAGAACTTGAACGCAGATATTTCTGATGTCAAGTGCAGAATATTATTCATAACCATCAGGCTGTATTTCCATTTTACAAAGCCTTCTTCATAATATTCCTTCAAGGTAAGCACCAGAAGTACAGAAAGCCTTCCTCCATCCCTTTTAATGCCAGTTCCTTCCCTCTGAGGTCATCCTCAATTTATCTTATACCTATTTTTTTCTCCCCCCTGGGATCATGAGCTCCTTGAGGGCAGGGACTGTCTTTCACCTCTTCTTGTATGCCTAAAACTTAGCACAATACCTGTCACATATTAATTAATTATAAGATATAAGATTATTTTAATTTCATTTATTAACAATTAGTATTAATCAAATTATAATTATAATGTTAAATGTTTACTGACTAACAAATTTCAGGTGCAGAAAATGAGGCTGTTTGGTGACTTATCTTGCCCTGGGATCCCTCAGTTGGGAAGGGTCAGAGATGAGACTGGAACTCAGGTCTTCTAACCCCAAGCTCTTCCTTCTGTTCTACAATCCTTGTGAGTGCAAATAAATGCAAACCGAGGCCTCAGCTCCTTTTGTACCTCCCACAACAAAATTGCTCCAGTTCCTTGAGTCTTTCATTTGGGAGACTAAATCCCAAGAAAAAGGAGGGGGATACATTTATACAAAGGTAATTATTCAAAGCTGATGATAACAGAGAAATGGAAACAGCCTAAATGCTCAGGTGATTGGACAACGGCTAAGTGAGCTGTGGAGAGTTTTGTACAGACTTGGAGTCAGGAAGACCGGGTTCAAAACTTGCCTCCTATGTCCTACCTGTGGCCTAGGACTAATCACTCAATTGCTCTGAACTTTGACCAACAAAATCAATATACTAATTACCTGATTTACCAAGCCTGGAGTCAGGAGATCCTGGGTTCAAATCTGGCCTCAGACTCTTCCTAGCTGTGTGACCCTGGGCAAGTCACTTGACTCCCTTTGCCTACCCCTTACCATTCTTCTGCCTTGTAATGGTATTGATTCTAAGATGGAAGGTAAGCATTTTTATTTTTATTTTATTTTATTTTATTTTATTTTATTTTATTTTATTTTTAAACCCTCACCTTCCATCTTGGAGTCAATACTGTGTATTGGTTCCAAGGCAGAAGAGTCAAGTGACTCATCCGGGGTCATATAGCTAGAAAGTGTCTGAGGCCAGATTTGAACCCAGGACCTCCCATCTTTAGGCCTGGATCTCAATCCACTGAGCTACCCAGCTGCCCTAAAGGTAAGCATTTTAAAAAATAAATAAATAAAAATCTTCTATTTGGGAATAGCTGAATAAATGATGTGAATATAATGGAATATTATTGTGCCATAAGAAATGAAGAAATGGGTAATTTTGAAGGAACATTGGAAGACTTTTATGAACTGATGCAGATCAAGGAACGTAGCCTACATAATGCTTTGGACAAAACTTAAAACATGATGAAAATGCTTAATAACATGAGTTGTTTTTATTATTGGAACAAAGCAGAATTAGGAAAACAAATTACACAATGATAACATAGAGAAAAACAACTTTGAAAGACGGTAGAACTCTGATCTCTGCAGTAAACCGAGTCTGAAAGAAATCGAGAGGAGCCATGCCTCTCACCTCCAGCCAGAGATAGGGGGGAACTTAGCATGCAGGAAGACTTAGATTTCTGGATGTGGCTAACAAGAGAATTTGTTTTCCTGGGCTCTGTCATTTGGGAGAGTCTGTTATTGTAAAATTTAGCTATAGTTATCTCTTAAGGGACAAGTAAAATTTTTTGAAAAATAAAGCAGTTTTAAAAGGAAGTTTTAGAAAAGAAAGAAATGATCTCCCCATCTCCACCCTAAGACCAAGGAAAAAGTGGCAGAGTTCCAAAATGAAATGCTCAAAAAGAAGGAAAGAGGGGTAGCTAGGAGGCTCAGTAGAGAGAACCAGACCTGCAGATGGGAGGCCCTGGGTTCAAATCTAACTTCAGATACTTCTTGTAAGGCCCGGGGCAAGTCACTTAAGCCCAATTGCCTAGCCCTTTTGGCTCTTTGCCTTGGAACTGATACTTGGGCATCAGTTCTAAGATGGAAGGTAAGGATTTAAAAGAGGAAAAGAATGGAAACTTTCAATTGCTCTTATAGGCTTCTGAAAGGGGAAGTTCCTCCTGGTTCAGTGGCAGGGGTGTTTGATGCTACTCCAATCTTGAGAAACAAGGAACTAATCAAAAGTTATTTTGTTCATATGCCCTTTAGTAACAGCCCAAAATACGTGTCCTCACGGGAGGTTAAGGTTCTTCGCCATTTTTGTGTTGTGATCCTGCTCTGGCAGTCTAGTGAAGTCTATGGATCCATTCTCAGAACATTCTTTCTTAAATGCATAAAATAAAACACATAGAATTACAAAGGAGATCAAATATTTTTCAAATCCATTATAAAAATAAATTCACAGATGGCAGATTGAGAACCGTCACAGTAAAGGAGTCAGAGATCATGCCTGCTCCAGGGGAAGTGCCTTCGTCCACACTTGCTACACTCTCCCTCCAGTTAAATATTTGTTCTCCCCATAAAAGCAACGGGGATGCTTGGTGCTCGTTTGTCCATATCCTAAGTTCTGGAGAGTTTTCTGATGACCTGGAAAAGGCCAATAATTATCCTTTTAAGCAACAGATTCCATCCCCTGGCTTCCTAAGCTTTGAGAGTGCTTTTCATTAAAGCGTCTCAACAAAGTCCATGTGGGATAGTTCTTAACAACTTTATGAATGCTGGGCAGAGACCCAGTAAGTGTATTCAGCACTTTCCTTAGACCCTAAATTAAATCTCTTGCAATGAGCCCAGACTTACCATAGCTGGTGGACATGGAAATTACAATCATTCCCAAATACAAAATTAGAAGAATTCAACAAGCAACATTTTACACAATCCTCAAGGTACGCGCCATCTTGATATTATTCAATGAGCTTAATTTAACCCAAAATAATCAGGAAAGAACAAAATAAAAAATAAACAACTAGCAAATATGGAGAGGGGGGGAAGAAAAAAAAGTCCCATCTGGGACAGAAAGAATAGTCCCAAACATGAAGATGGGATTAATTCTCTTTCTCTCTGATTTCCTTACTTTCACTCTTTCCCTCTATAAATAAATTGCTAAAAAGTCATTCTGACTTGAGTAATAATTATGGCGACCACATTTCTCATAAATTTAGTCCAACCTTTAATTTTTATCCCTTGCACAAAAGAGCTCCCCAAGCACATGGGGCTCTCTTAACAGGGACTGGGAATTTGGAACTGCCCGAAAATTGCCGCTTCAGATAATACTTTCTCAGGTTAGAAATCACTGTCCAGGGGGAATATTCATATGATATATATGTCCTTTGCAAGAGTTCAGAGCACATGAATGGGTAGGTCTAACTCAGTGGGAGGTTCCTTAGATCAGCAGTTCAAGGGGGTTACCCTTTTCACTGCTTTTACAAGAGATAATAATAATAATGATTGTAACAACAACAATATCTATCTCACAAAGTTGTTGTAAGGATCAGCTGAGATAATAATGTGGAGTCCTTGCAAATCTTAAAGAACTATGTGTCAATTATGATGAAGAGGGCATTGTGTTATTGAAAATTTGAGGGTCTTTGAACTACATTCCCCATGAACCCACTGGCTTCCTGTCGTTACGCAATGACGTAGACAGGAGGATAAAATCGAGGGGCTGGTGTTCTTCCTCCTCTTTGCTTCCTATTCACCATGGTGGTGGCAGGGAATGGCGGGCTGTTTAAACAGCCTAAGCTAGCATGGCACGTGGCTTTAGAGCCACATTTTCTAGAGATTTTTTTCTAGAGATTAGTAATTTTTTTTTACTAATCTTAATTATTTAATTTTATTTATTTGTTTTATTTAATAATTTAATTTTAATTAGTAAAATTACTAATTTACTAAATTTTCTAGAGATTACTAATAAACCTTATAAAAGCCATAATATTTTAAGGTTATCATTATATATTCATTTTATTTTTTACAGCATAAAAGAATGGAATCTCCTTTGGTAGTTCATCAAAATCTGTATAAATCATAGAACTTCTTTTGAGAAGCTTTTCTTTGTAGGATGCCCTTTCCTAACCCTCTTTCCCCCAATTACTTAGGTATATATATATATTTTTCCCCTCTAAGACTACTTTCTGTTAACTCTAATTATTTTGTATAAACTGATTTGTGTATGTGTGATATTACCCATTAGAATATAAGATCCTGGGGGCAGTAAGGTAGCTCAGTGGATTGAGAGCTAAGCCCAGAGATCGGAGGTCCTGGATTCAAATGTGACCTCAGATACTTCCTAGCTGTGTGACCCTGGGAGAGTCACTTAATGACCATTGCCTGGTCCTTACCACTCTTTTGCCTTATAACCAATGCATGATATTGATTTTAAGGTGGAAGGTTAGGATTAAAAAAAAGAAGAAGAATATAAGTTCCTTTCAGGTCAGAATTTGTTTTTAACTTTTTATTAGTATCACTAGCTTATAGCAGACGTTTAAAAACCATTCATTCATCTGTCTATCTTCCAGCTCTAATTTTCGGCCTCCTGTCTCTTTTTTCTTCTACATTCTTATTGATTCTTTTATCAGACCGACCAAATACCGTTTCTCTCTTTGTAAATGGGGCAGTAGAGATTATCTTTAAAAACTCTGGCCTCGAAAAGGAAAAAAAAAATTATTCTAGGGAAGAAAACATAATAAGGCAACTTACGGGTGATCTTGAAAGATTTTTCTTATCATCTTTACATATTAAACTTGGCCCTTCCATCTTTTATCCTCATCCTATCAGTAGTAGGAGGCGAATCCTAGATGGGCTAAAGGGATGCCTCAGCTAGCTTGAGGGGATTTCCTGGTTATTGTTTTTGTTTTGTTTTTTTTTTTAAACCCTCACCTTCTGTCTTGTAGTGAGTTCTGTGTATTGGCTCCAAGGCAGAAGAGAGGTAAGGGTGGGCAATGGGGGTCAAGTGACTTGCCCAGCGTCACACAGCTGGGAAGTGTCTGAGGCCGGATTTGAACCCAGGACCTCCTGTCTCTAGGCCTGGCTCTCAATCCACTGAGCTACCCAGCTGCCCCCTAGTTATTGTTTTATCAAGGCAATGTATCAAAACTGTACAGGTTTTTTTCCACTGGAAAACGATTTCCCAAGAATCAGCTAAACTAACTTCAAAAAGGGAATAAAGGAAGTGGTAAGAGATTAACATTTTGAAAACTACTCGGATGAAGGAGGAGGAATCATTTTAAAAAGTGACCAAAAACTTTTGGGGAAACTGAAGCAGAATATTACCAAGAAATTGCCAATGGTTCTCTCAAAGCTTAGGAAGCCAAGGGACGGAACCTCTCACATAGAAGGCATTTCTTGAATTCACATTTGGATTTTTTCCTGGAAACCGAGGTGTGATCAGTGATGAGGATGGGAAACATTTCCATCCTACAGCCCCAAGAGGGAGAAGCGCCGCCACGGTTAAGGGGAATCTAAGCACGATTGCTGTTGGATCCTGGGAAGGATGCCGCATGAGCAAAACACAACACGAAATCATCAGCTGTTTAATAGGTGAGCTGAATGAGATTGATTTTGTTTAGTAAAAAAATGATTTTAAAAGAGGAAGCCGTGAATCCTGTCAAAATGATATGTGATAGACAGAGTGAGAAGGCTTTGTTTTATTTGAATGTTTGAAAATAATTATACACATAGATTCTGGTTTTACATCACTTTTCTTTTTATCTACATACCAATCAATCAGTAAACCTTTAATAAACACTTGCTATGTGCTAGGTACTGGGCTAAGTGCTGGTGCCAAGCACTACCCAGTGAATCATCCCTTATAACAAAGAACAAAATGAAAGATTTCTGAATGTCTTCTTCTTGCACGCCTATTCAGAGAACCAGCCCTTATAACAAGGAACAAAAGGAAAAGGGAAGAAAAAGTTGTTCAGCAAAACTAACCAACAAATCAACAACGTTTGAGAGTATATACAATTCTCCAAGCTCTACCGTCTCTGTAAGCCTGAGAGGTACGTTTGCTCAATTCAGAACTTCTATTTTAAGTCAATGAAATACTGTAAAGTTTACCAATTTTTATTGGTGTGATAGGGGGGAAAACTCTACTTTTGGGGAGGGTTGTATTTTGCCTTGAAATGTCAACATTTGGAGGACAGCTGGGTGGTTCAGTAGATTGAGAGTCAGACCCAGAGATGGGAGGTCCTGGGTTCAAATGTGACCTTAGACACTTCCAAGCTGTGCAATGCTGGGCAAGTCACTTAACCCCCATTGCCTAGCCCTGACCTTTCTTCTGCCTTAGAACCAATACCTAATATTGATTCTAAGGTGGAAGGTAAGAGTTTAAAAAAAAGGAAGGAAGGAAGGAAAGAAAGAAGGGAAGAAGGGAAGGAGGGAGGGGGAGAGAGGGAGGAAGGAAGGGAAGGAAGGGAAGGAAAGGAAGGAAGGAAGGAAGGAAGGAAGGAAGGAAGAAAGAAAGAAAGAAAGAAAGAAAGAAAGAAAGAAA
>NC_058133.1:507500329-507529803 GCF_016433145.1 Gracilinanus agilis | reverse complement strand
GTCAACATGTGTACCTAAGCTTTAAAAAAGTTACTGAGAAATTTTGTTTTAGTATATCATATGGAGTGTGGCCTCACAGACACAAACATACACAGACTCCCAATATGTACAACCATTGAAAACAGTTTAGTAAAATAATATTTTAATAATTTCGATTGAAAGTCCTGCAGGATCTGGAAAACTTTTTCATGCTTTAATCCTGGATGAAGTATGCTTACCAAGTCAGAGTCACTTTTGTCCAAAGTTTTCCATCTGATTTTTGTTGGCATTTAAACTTGTCTTCATTTACATAATTTTAGTGATTGTATGTATTTTTTAGGATCTGTTCTTTTCTCTTCTGAATGATTTCATGTAAATCCTCCCATATTTCATTGAAAAAAAGTTTTTACCCAAATAAAAAGTGAACAAGATAAAGTCATAATGGAGAAAGCATGAAAAAGAATGATCACAACCTACCTTGTGCAATTATGTGCCAACCAGACTAATAATGTAAAAATGACATTATCCAAAAGGGAGTAAAAGTAGATTTTTAATTGATGTGCCATTTCCCAATAAACAACCCTTCCCACGCGTCTTTCCATTAAAAAAAAATAGACAAGTTAGTCAGTGGAATCAATTAAATAAACAAGATTTAAAGGAAAAGTATTTTAATCACTTTTTCCTGGTGCTTTGCCCAAAGCCTTGTCTATAGTAGGCACTGACAAGTGTTTGATGAATCAAATTTCTTTATTTCAGTGCAATCTGTTGGTATCTCCTTGGTTCTATGTGTTTCTTGCCATGTTACTAGCCAGATACTTAATTTGTTTTATGTTTAAGTTGTATTACTTTTTGTCCCCTATTTCATCATAGAGAGAATTCTAATGATTTCTATGGATTGATTCTGTATCCTGTATTGTATTTTTGTATCCATACTAATTGTCTCAATTTTTTTGGTTGATTCTCTAGGGTTTTCTAAGTAAATTATTCTTGTAAGTAGGGAAATTATTTTCTAAGTAAATTATTCTAGAATGTTCCTGGCAAAATGAGATAATTTTGCCCTTTTTTGGGGCCAATGGCTATTTTGCACAAACTCTTTTTCTTATTTTACTGCAATAGTGAAACTTGTATCAGATCAAATAAACTTCTAGTATTTTGTCAGTTAAAAATTAGGCATAGGGGGGCAGCTAGGTAGCTCAGTGGATTGAGAGTCAGGCCTAGAGATGGGAGGTCCTGGGTTCAAATCTGCCCTCAGACACTTCCCAGCTGGGTGACCCTGGGCAAGTCACTTGACCCCCATTGCCTACCCTTACTGCTCTTTCACCTAGGAGCCAATGCAGAGAAGTTAAGGGTTTAAAAATTAAAAAATATATTAAAAAAATTTAAAAATAGGCATAAAAAAGTAGAAACGTTGCCTCACTGATCTATGAGGAAAACTCGCAATATTTCTTCATTCTAAATTATGCTATATCTTGATTTTATAGAATGTTTTTAATTATAGACTGTATTGTGATTTTCAAAATACGTGACTTTAATCATGTATTAAAAAAGAGTTTTTCCCTATGCTTTTTAGTTTAGTATTATTAAAAAAAAAATAGGTTAACTGCCCCAGGCTTGGATGGGAGTGGGAATACAAGCATAAATGAATACAATATTTTATTGAAGACTTTTTCTGTGTCTGTTAATATAATCATGTGGTTTTAGTCATTTTTGTTATTAGAAGATCAGAGAGTTAGAGCTGGAGGGGCCTCAGAAGCCAACATATTCAACCTTCTCATTTTATAAATGAAGAACCTAAAGCAAAGAGAAGTTACGGGTAAGTGACTTGTCCAGGGGCATACAGATAGTATCTGGATCAGGATTTGAACTGAGGTCTTGCTGACATAAAGTCTCATGCCTTATCTATTTCGCCAAGCTGCCTTTTCTATATTAATTTGATTTATTATAGTAATTATTTTCCTAATGTTGAATGATCCCTGCGTGGCTGGAAAAAATCTGGTAAAAAGGTTACAATAAGTTCTGATATGTTGTAATCTGGTCCCTGGCATTTCATTTATTATTTTGGCATAAAGGTTCATTATTGATATTTGCCTCAATAGTTCTTTCTCAGCTTTGTCCTTCCTAGGTTTGAGAATCAGGAAAGTTTTTGGTTCTTTCTCTATTTTCGAAAGTTTACGTTAAAAGAAAATGGATTATTAATTCTTTTAATGTTTGATAGAAATCACTAGAATTCCCTCCTTGCTGCCACCCATCTCCCCCCACCCCCAGAAGCTTCTTTATGCTTTGCTCACTTATTTTTCCTGAGATTTTAGATGTTAGCCTATCTGTGGGGTTTCTTTCGGTATATTTTTAGACATTCATCCATTTCATTTACATTTTTAGTTTTGTTCCTTTATAATTCAATATTGAATTTTCTGATGGTTTTCTTTATTTCCTCTACATTTATTGTGAATGGCTTCTTTTTTTTTGATTTTGTTCATTTGATTTTGCTTTCTTTTCTTAAAAGAATCACATTTCACGATAGCTTGTTAGTCTTTTTTTAAGAAAAAGTTGTTTTGTTTTTTCATTTAAAAATTTTTAATTGCCTTTCATTTTTAGTTTTTCATTTGTAATTGTTATGGGGCTATTAGTTTGCTGTTCATCTTTCATACCATTTAATATTTGTCTCACATGCTCTTTCTTGGTTTTATCCTTCCTAAGTTTGAGAAAAAGGACCATAGTTTTTTCAAAGAAAAATTTTTTCTTCGGTTTAATGTAAACTGTTGTTTACATTTCATACATTGCAAACATGCAAAATTACATTCTCAATTCATTAGTCCTCTTTTATTTTCCTTGTGTAAATGTAACCATTCAAGTTTATCCATTTTCTTCTGAAAACTATTTTAGCTACATCCCACAACTTTTATTTTTTATTTTTATTTTTTTTAAACCCTCACCTTCCATCTTGGAGTCAATACTGTGTATTGGCTCCAAGGCAGAAGAGTGGTAAGGGTGGGCAATGGGGTCAAGTGACTTGCCCAGGGTCACACAGCTGGAAAGTGTCTGAGGCCAGATTTGAACCTACGACCTCCTGTCTCTAGGCCTGGCTCTCAATCCACTGAGCTACCCAGCTGCCCCCTATCCCACAACTTTTATCATGTTATTTCATTACTATTTCTTGAATTTTAAAAATTATTTCTGTGACTTATTTGGGCTTTGACCCACTTATTATTTGAGTTTTTATTTAGATTAAAAAAATTTTTTTAGATTTATCATTCTTTAGTCTTCAACTTTTTTCATATTTTTCATTCAATACACTTTTGACTGAATAGTCTATCTGAAATAGCCAGTAAATGAAGTATTTAGCACATGTGCCTTTCTTCATTTGTTTGTAAGTTCTTAGCCCAAATGTGTCATCCATTTTAATATGCTACCCATTTCCTAAAATAATGTGTATATTCTTCACAGTTCTCATTCAAAATTCTTCATAGGTCTTTTACATCCAGTTTTTCTAACATTTTGTTCATCTCTCATTTCCTTCTTTCTTATTTTTCTGTTGGATTTGTCAACTTCTAATTAAGAAAAACACAAAAGATGGAATACTACTGTGCTCAAAGGAATAAAGAACTGGAGGGATTCCATGTGAACTGGAAGGACCTGTAGGAAATGATGCAGAGTGAAAGGAGCAGAAGCAGGAGAACATTGTACACAGAGATGGATACACTGTGGTAAAAAATCAAACATAATAGACTTCTCTACTAGCAGTAATGCAAGGATCCAGAGCAAGGCTGAGGGACTTATGAGAAGAAAACTAGCCACATTCAGAGGAAGAACTGTGGGAGGAGAAACACAGAAGAAAAACAACTGCTTGAACACATGGGCTGGTGGGGATATTATTGGGGATGAAAACTCTAAACGATCACCCTAGTGCGAATATCAATAATATGGAAATAAGTCTTGATCAGTGACACATGTAAAACCTAGTGGAATTGTGTGTTGGCTAAAGGGGGTTAATGGGGCTTGGGGGAGAAGGAAAGAATATGAAATATGTAACTAGGAGAAAATATTCAAAATAAAAATTAAAAATAAATTAATTAATTAACTCCTGAAATAACATTTCAGAGTGACAAAGACAAAAAAAATAATAAAAAAACAAATAAAATTTACTAGTTTCTGGACACTGGAAAAGAAAAAGAAAGAAAAAAGAAAAACACAAGATTGTGGGAAAGGAAAACATAGTATTTTCCTTGATCCAAATGTTCCAGAAAATAATTTGGAATTCCTAAATAAAATGACTAAAAAAAGGAAAATTACAAAATTGTTTATAATCTTTGACCTAAGGATCTTCTAAGGATCTTAGAGACTGATCCTAACCCTTCCCAAAAGAATTATGGATAGCAATTCAAAACAAAACAAAACAAAACTATGTTCACCAGCAGAGAATAGTTGAACGAGTTGTGGTGTGTCAACAAATGACATATTCCTATGGGGCAAGGAATTAGGAATATGACTAATTCAGAAAACAAAGACTTATAGGAGTTGGTTACGGTAAAAAAAAAAAAAAAAACAGATCTAAAAGAATGAGGCACACAATAATTGCAACAAGGGCAAATCAAATCAAAAGTGAGGAGGCTACAGTACTCCAGTCCAATACAGTAGCCAGCATTAATGCTATTTCTGCCGAAGTGAAAGGCTGCATTTGTTCTTTCCATGCAAAATCCCTAATCTGACCTTTTTTTTTTTTTTTCCAGGAAAAAACTGTAAAGGAGTTTTGTTAAGGTATTTGTTGGGAAGTATTTGTTGCATCAAAACAAAATATAATAGTTAATTTTAAAAGATAAATTGAAGATGGGGGCAGCTGGGTGGCTCAGTAGATTGAGAGCCAAACCGAGAGATAGGATGTCCTGGATTCAAAACTGGTCTCAGACACTTCCTAGCTGGGTGACCCTGGGCAAGTCACTTAACCCCCATTGCCTAGCCCTTGCCACTCTTCTGCCTTGGAACCACCACACGGTATTGATTCTAAGATGGGAGGTAAAGTTTTTAAAAATTAAAATAAATTGAAAGGAAGTGCAGCTAGGTGGATCAGTGGATTAAGAGCCAGACTCAGAGATGGGGGTCCTGGGTTCAAATCTTACCTTAGGCACTTCCTAGTTGTGTGACCTTGGGCAAGTCACTTAACCCCCATTGCCTAGCCCTTACCATTCTTCTGCCTTGGAACTAATATATAGTATTTTTTTTTTTAACCCTTAACTTCTGTGTATTGGCTCTTTGGTGGAAGAGTGGTAAGGGTGGGCAATGGGGGTCAAGTGACTTGCCCAGGGTCACACAGCTGGGAAGTGTCTGAGGGCAGATTTGAATCTAGGACCTCCCGTCTATAAGCCTGACTCTCAATCCACTGAGCTACTCAGCTGCCCCACATAGTATTGATTCTAGAATGGAAAGTGAGAGTTTTTTTAAAAAGATAAAATATTGAATGTTATTTCCTAATCTGTTCTGCAAATTGATTCCTTTCATTGATCAATTTAGCCCATTCATATTCAAGGTTATAACTGTTCAGTTTAGTTTTTCCTCCATTTGATCCTACTATATAAATGTATTATTCTAATTCAAACTTGTGATTTCATCCATCCTTTCAGAGAAGAAGATTCCATCTATGAATATAGGTTAGTATCTGCTCTGCATTTTGTAGTCTCAGAGAAGAGTTGTCAGAGGCAATGGGAGGTTAAATGACTTGCCCAGGGTAACATGGACTACATTGGAGGCAAGACTTGAACTTGGATGGTCCTTGTTCTGAGGCTGGCCCTCTCTGCACTCTAACCTTTCTTTTGATCATTTTATGATGTTATTTTTTTTCTTGTTTATCAGTACAAGATAGGGTATGGCTCTTTTTTAAGTAGCCCAGTCTTATTTTCTGCCTTTATATCTAGCCATCCCTGTCTCCTGTCCAATATCAATTTAAAAAATTTTTATCTTACTCCCTAACAGTCCTAGACAGTTGTTGCTGCTGTCTGTTGTTGTTGTTGCTGCTGCTGCCACCTATTGCTGTTGCTGTTGGAGCCCTAATCCCTACCTCCAGTGGCTTGTTTTTTCAAGGGTGAGTCTTCAAGAGTAGTTTTTTTCTTTAAAAAATCTCATTTAATAGCTTTGGTTTTTACATCAGCTTCATTTCTAACTAACTCCCTTCCCTACTTGAAAAAAGAGCAAGGAAAAAAGGAATAAAAACAAACAAACGAAAAGATAGAGGAGGGAGCAGTTCTGTAAAAGGAGACAGTACTGCAACTGAAGCTCACAGGGTATGTAACATTCCACACCATTAGTGCCTTTCCTTGGCAAAGAAGGAATGGTAGTATATTTTTTTCAGCTCTTTACTAGGGACAACCTGGGTCATTTTAATTATACAGCAATTTCATCTATTTTTTTAAAATTTAAATTATTGTATTCATTGTCTATGTTGTCTTCCTGGATACCTACTTCACCCAGCATCAGTTCAGACAAGTTTTCCTAAACTTCTTTCAGTTTTTCAGAGATAGAGTTTCATCTGGTGCAATCATGTCCCATTATATTCCTGTTTGTGTGGCATGGACTGGGCAACAGAGATGTCTTCTATGTGTCCTTAGGTGCTTAACTGCTCTTCCAAATTGACATCTAGATCTATTGTTTTCTATCCTTAAAAAAAGTTTAATTCATATCCATTGTGTTGATATCATCCTAATTTTCACACTCCCCACTTTGCCAACAAAGAACACACAAGAGAGAGGCACTCAATGAAACCTGCCAATGTGTCAACTTCCTGAGTATATTGTTTTTAGCTGATTATCAATCATCAGTATTTTGCATTTAAAAAAAAACCCATTGCTGGGAGGAGTGGAGCCAAGATAGCAACTTAGTAGCAGCAAGAGCTAGAACAACTCCAAGAATCATCCCAAAGCAAATATAGCACCTCAAAATTACAGAATTCAGAAAACCAATAAGAAGATGGAGTGAGGGGATTCTCCTAGGGAAAACAACTTGAAAGATAGGCAGAGAAAGTCGATTTTCACAGGATAAGTGGGAACCAGAAGTAAAACTGTACACAGAGGGGTGCAGAACAACCACCTCTCACCTACTGTGCCAGATTCCAAGCCTGGGCATAGACCAATTTTGAGATCCCAGGACCCTGCCTAAGTCAACAGCAGAGTACCCCCAGACCCACCCCTTGAAGTACAAAGCTTTAGCATCAGCCTGAAGTGAGACCCTGAAGTCCATAACACTTGGCCCTTTTGAGACTGTGTTTAAGCCTCTAGCCCCAGGAAAAATAGCTCACAGTGCTCTAAGTCCTGCAAACCATCAATAGAGGAGAGAGAGAATCAGCAGTTTTCACAACTCCCAGGCCATAGACAAAAAAAATAAAGATTGGGGAAATGAGCAAATAGCAAAAGAAACACCTAAGCATAGAAAATTTCGATGGAAACAAAGAACAAGGCACAGATTTAGTAGGGGACAATGAGATCCAAACAACCACATGTAAAACTTCAAAGAAAAATGGGAATTGGTCTCAGACACTAGAAGAACTCAAAAAGGAATTCAACAATCAAATAAGAGAGGTGGAAGAAAAATGGGAAAAACAAATTAAAGTAGTGCACAAAAAAATAGCTTAAAAAGCAAAATTGGTCAAGGGGAAAATGAGGCACAAAAATCTGATGAATAAAAGAGTTTTTTTAAAAAAACAGAATTGACCTATTGGGAAAAGAGGTAAAAATATCCAGTGAAGAAAAGAGTTCCATGAAAAGTAGAATGTACCAAATGGAAAAAGAGGATCAAAAGGTCATGGAAGAAAATCAGTCTTTAAAAATTAGAATTGGGCAAAAAGAAGTTAATGATTTCATGAGACATCGAGAAACAATAAAACAAAATCAAAAGAATGAAGAATAGAAGAAAATATTAAATATCTCATTAGAAAAACAAATAATCTAGAAACTCAATCCAGGAGAGATAATCTAAGAATTATTGGACTACCTGAAAGTCATGATTAAAACCTGTTACCTTCTGTCTTAGAATTACTACTAGGTATTGGTTCTAAGGCAGAAGAGTAGCAAGGGTTAGGATAATGGAGGGTTAAGTGACTTACCCGGAGTCACACAGCTAGGAAGTGTCTGAGGGCAGATTTGACCCTATGACTTCCTGTCTCTAGCCCCGATTCTCTATCTACCTAGCCACCTAGCTTCCCTGATCCTCAATTTTTAAAGAAATACTTTCTAAAGAGAGGGGAGGTCCTAAGTTCAAATCTGGCCTCAAATCCTTCCTAGCTGGGTGACCTTGGGCAAGTCACTTAACCCCCATGATGTAGCCTTTACTGTTTTTTCATATAACTATATATAGCTTTGATTTCTTCTTCTGAAAACTACTTGTTTATATCCTTTGACCATTTATCCGTTAGGGAATGGTGGCTCTTATTTTTATAAATTTGACTCATTTCCATTCTTAGTATATATTTGAGAAATGAAACTTTTATCAGAGAAGTTAGCTATAAAATGTTTTGTTGTTATTTCATTGTCTATGATACCTTTTGGCAAAATGTAGTTTCCCTGATTCTTTCTTTTAATTAGGTCTATTTTTGTTTTAGCTTTGTCTGAGATCATGATCTCTACCCCTGCATTTTTTTAGTTCAGCTGAAGTATATTAGATTCTGCTCTTTATTTTAACTCTGCATGTGTCTGCTTCAAGTGTGTCTCTTGTAAACAACATATTTTTGGATTCTGGTTTTTAATCCATTCTGTTATCTGCTTCTGTTTTGTGTGTGAGCTAGTTCTATTTACATTCCCTGTTATGATTACTATGTGTATTTTCTTCCATCCCATTATCTTCTGCTTCTTTTCTGCCTCCTTTAATGTATCTTCCCTTTATCCTCCCCACCCTCATCCCTTTCTCTTATCTCCTTCCCCTCCTATTTTCCTATTAGGTGAATTACATTTCTATATACAACTGAATGTGTAAATATATATCCTTCCATCTCTGAAGCACTTCCTTTTTTTTTTTTTTTTAATTTTTTTAAACCCTTTACTTTCTATTTTAGAATCAATACTGTATATTGGCTTCAAGGCAGAAGAATGATAAGGACTAGGCAATGGGGGTTAAGTGACTTGCCCAGGATCACCCAGCTGGGAAGTGTCTGAGGCCATATTTGAACCCAGGACTTCCCGTCTCTAGACCTGGCTCTAAGTCCATTGAACCACCCAGCTGCCCTTCTGAAGCACTTCTGATAAGCCTGAGGTTCAAGCATTGCCTGCCATCCCCACATTCCCATTTTCTCCTCCATTGTTAAAGCTCTTCTCTGAGTGCTTCTTTTATTTGGGAAAATTTTCCTCATTCTGCCTCTCCCTTACCCCTTTCCCAATGTATCTTTCTTTCTCGGTCCTTCATTTTTTTGGAGATCATTCCAACATAACTGACTCATACCCATGCCCTCTATGTCTATATAAACTCTTTTTAACTGCTCTAAAAATGATTAAATTCTTAGGAGTTATGTGTATCATCTTTCCCTACAGGAATGTAAACAATTTAACTTTATTGAGTCCCTTATGATTTCTCCTTCATATTTACCTTTTTATGCTTCTATTGAGTCTTGTGTTTAAATGTCAAATTTTCTCTTCAGCTCTTATCTTTTCTTCA
This sequence comes from Gracilinanus agilis, assembly GCF_016433145.1. Classification (NCBI taxonomy): domain Eukaryota; kingdom Metazoa; phylum Chordata; class Mammalia; order Didelphimorphia; family Didelphidae; genus Gracilinanus; species Gracilinanus agilis. The sequence continues at coordinate 507,520,197 of NC_058133.1, read as the reverse complement.
GAAGTGTTTGAAAAACCTCTATTGTATTAAATATCCACCCCCCCACCTCCCTCTGCCACATCGAAAAGTTATACACAGTTTTGCTGGGAATGTTATTCTTGGTTGTAATCCTGGCTCCTTTGCCTTACAGAATACCATATTTCAAGTCCTCTGCTCCTTTATTGTGGAAGCCACTAAATCTTGTGTGATTCTGACTGTGGTTCCATGATATTTAAATGATTTCTGTCTTGCTGCTTTAAGCAATTTCTCTTTGACTTTTAGAATCTGGCTATAATATTCCTGGGAGTTTTCATTTTGGAATCTCAAGAGGTGATTAGTGGATTCTTTTATTTTCTATTTTACCTTTTGGATCTAAGATTTCAGAGCAAATTTCCTTGATAATTTCTTGAAATATGCATATATTTGAACATGCCTTTCAGGTTATCCAAGAATTCTTTTCTTTTTTTTTTTTTGTAAACCCTCACCTTCCATCTTGGAGTCAATACTGTGTATTGGCTCCAAGGCAGAAGAGTGGTAAGGGTACGCAATGGGGGTCAAGTGACTTGCTCAGGGTCACCCAGCTGGGAAGTGTCTGAGGTTAGATTTGAACCCAGGACCTCCTGTCTCTCTAGGCCTGGCTCTCCATCCACTGAGCTACCCAGATGCCCCCTTAGATTTTATTTTAAAGTTGGGCTCTGTTCGCCTGGGGTTGGAAGTTGGAACAGGCATTATTCCAAACTTCGACGTGTGTGTGTGTGTGTGTGTGTGTGTGTGTGTGTGTGTGTGTGTGTGTTGCTATTTTCAGAGCTAATTTTGGGGATCTGCAAGTTTTTGTTGCTTCTGAGATGGTGTAACCCAGGCCTAGGTGTGGTCACTGCTTTCCTGGCCTGTGCTCTTGTATTTCCCAAAGAAGAACGCCTGGTCCCTTGCAGCTGCAAGCATTTCTTTTGTGCTCCCTTGTGACCGACTAGCAGTCCTCCTCTCCACACTGGAACTGTGATCCAGAACTGCATATGGGCAGCACTAGCTGTACCCAGTGCAAGCAAAGGGTCTGCTATAATTTCTTTCTGATCCCCTTAACATCTTTGGGCTGAGAAGTTCTAAAGTTGCTGCCACCGCCATGTATATGAGCTCTAGACAGACCTCCACCCCAGTGTTATAGACTTCTGCTGACATCCTAAGTTTTCTTAGGCTGGAAAAATGTCTCACCCTGATTTTCCATTGGCTCTATTGCTCTAAAATTTGATTAGAGGAGTTATTTTAAAATTATTTGGAAGGGAATATTGGGAGAGTTCAGCTGGGTGGCTGCCCCTGATCTGCCATCTTGGTTCTACTCCATCCCTTATGCTCTTGAGGGGTCTTTCAGCTGAAAGATCACTGTTTCTGTGACTACCACGTGCCGTCACTTGAGTTAACAGAGAAGACCCTCACAGATCACTAATGATATTCTGCCTCTGAGAACCATCTTGAGCAGCCTTGCTCTTTGAGTCATTATATGTCAAGGAAAAATCTAAAGGCTCATTTCATTATTTCAAAAGGTTCCATACTTTTTATCTCTTCTACTCAGATTGAGCTATAAATGCATTTCTTCTCAGTGTCTCCATTCTCCCTGATGCCTTTCTGAAAATACTCCGTATTGTCCTTCTCTAGCCTTATTTCAGGTAGCTTTTTTTCCCCTAACCCATCTCTTTTCTTGGAAGCTGAACTTCATACCAATTCTGCTCTCATCTCCTCTTCTCTTTTCTGTTCCTTGTACAGAGTTTTCATTACCTAGGAATCACTGGAGGGAACTTTGTGGAGAGGCTTGGGGTATTTCTTCTATTGTCTTCATCAGAAAGAAGAAAAAATGATATTCCATCCACTTGGGCATCCCTAGAGATTTCTCAGCCTTCTTCTAAACCCATTGACTCTAGTTCTTCCAAATCCAGTTTGTGGTGAGAAGTTCAGGATCAAGGGTCTTGAATTCACGTGGCATATCCATATTCCCACACCATCAAAATTTCAAGTCCTTGCTATATGTGGAAAAATCACTATATACTTTGTTTTGTTCTTTTTAGAGTATTGCAGACAAACGCAATATAATTGTGACCAATTACTTTATCCTTTTGCTTCTGTTCATAGGGAAAAGTAACCCATGTGATCTAATAGTTGATTGCCAGTAATGAGAGGGCAACCTGAAGGCCTGTGTGAGGATTACTAGGAATCGGTCAGACTATTTTGCCAGTAGATTCAGTGAAAACTAGAACAGAAGAAAAAGTGAAGAAGTTTTGACACCCTGTGAAGCTGCTGAAGTTCTCAGAACTACAAAACAAGATGATCTAAATCTCAATGACAAGATCAAAAATGAGCCAAAATGAGTAGGGAGACTAGGTGGCTCAGTGAGAGTCAGGGCTAAAGTTGGGAGGACTTGGGTTCAAATGTAGCCTTGGATACTTCCTAGCTGTGTGACCCTGGGGAAGTCACTTACTACCCATTGCCTAACCCTTGCCACTCTCCTGCCTTGAAACTAATACTTTAGAATTAATTCTAAGACAGAAGGTAAGAGTTTTAAAAAGAAAAGAAAAGAAATTGAATAGGCTTAAATAATCTCTGACAATAGTTAAAGGTTATAAGGAAAGGTACCTACACTACCCAAGTGTTTATATTTCTTTAAATCTTGATCTAAAAAGTTAAATGGATAAAAATCATCTCTTGCCTTCTATCCTGCTCTAAATTTCACGTTGCCATTTAGGATGCTTAGCAAATGTTATGCCAAGTGGTTTTAATAAAGAGTGAAGTTTCTATAGAAATCATGACGTAGCAGAAACATGTACTATGTTCCCTTTGATGCAGATAATGATATTTGTAGGAAGCTTTATGGGGCCAGAGCCCAGGGTCCACTGGGCATCTTATGATGACTCATTACTTTTGCAGGTATAAAGTGAAGAGGAAATTTTACAGCATCTGCAAATCCGGACCTAAAAATGGAAAGCAAGTCTCTAAGCTATAAGATTGAGAATTATGGAACACAACTGTCTCCAAAGAATAAAAACAGTAAGAAATTCAAAAGGCAAAGGAGAGTTATTTGGGGGTGTGAAGAGGTGGAAGCATATTGCCAAGGATGATATCTTCAAACAGTGGTTCAATAGTCATAAGCCAGGAAATGTATGACTAGAGAAGGAGGTGGGCAAATTCTTTAAAAAGAGGCAGAGATAACAAATGGACAACCCAAAGGTTGCACTGGTACCCAGTCACGTGTAAGTGTTAAAATTAATGGTTTGGCTAAATATATGAAAATTATAAATCTTTTATTTAAAAAAAAGATGGAAAGAGTGAAAGCAGAGAAATACAAAAGGGTAGAAAAGACATTAACCTATCTAACTAAATATTGTTCCAGTGCTTGGCTCAGCCAGGATTTGTTAAACCTTCAACTGGAATTAAACTCTCTCCAGAAGACAGGAAGGGAAAGCAAGCTATCCACTCACCCAAGTTCCCTCCAAGAGGCAGTTCAAGACAATGACTTGAGCTCAAAGTGACTCCTGAAGCTGACTCTCTTCTTGGAGTCCACCCCACCCCCCAACCCCCAGCCTCAGAAATTCAGAGCCTTTTATAGTGGCTTCTTGTTTCCTCCCCTCTACACAGGGGCCAATCACAGCTTCCAAATAGTCTAGCACTGCCCAGGGGGCAGTGTTTGTGGGAACCAGTTCTCACCTTCTGGAGGGGTGAATACTCATTGAAAGGGTTCACAGTTTCTGGGAGTGTGAATTCTTAAAAGAATTCACAAGTTTCTGACTGAGTTAGAAAAAAGGTGGAACTCTCCAAGTATCTTGCTGGCTTCTCACCAACACTAAGTAGGGTGTGAATTCACTAAGTCATTTGTGAGCTCCTCCACCTAGTTCAAGCTTGTACTTAAGTTAGTGTTAACCAAAGTGTTAGCTCCAACTAGGCAAAGAGAATAAAGGATTCCTTTTCATAAAGGTGAACTCAAAGAGAATCAAGAATTCCCTTTTACACAACGGGAGGTCAGGGAAAGTCTCCAGTGCCTTGGTGCTCTGGAGGATGAATGACAAAGCAAAGAGAAGTTTTCCACAAATTAAAATCAAATGGATGGATTGCCATCTGTACCAATAGAGGTAGTGCTGTCCTTTGTTGGTAAGATTGTGGAGGCAGCAAAGGTGATTATGATGCATTGTGTTAGCTCATTTTGGTATCAAGGAAATCATAGCTTTTGAAGTATCGAAGGAAATTCAGGTGCCTCTTACATAACATCAAAATGGCAGTGGGTTTCCTACATTTAGTAGGCCAACAAACGTGCAGAAATCTATCTTTGGGGTTAGAAATCCCATAATGATAGGGCAACCAGTAAATTGGTCTGCATTTATTAAGCCTCCATTATGTGCCAAGCAACATGTAGGGATGCAAAGACCAAAACAAAAGAATCTCTGGCTTCAAGGAGATTACATTCTATAGGGAGAAAACAACACACACATATAAAGAAATATACATTATATACAAAGAGAACACAAGGCAATTTTGGTGGTTGGAGGAGAGATGCTAAGCATGTAAGAGAGGTCAGGAAAGGCTCCACATAGAAGATAAATCTGAATTAAGTTTTGAAGGAAATAAGGGATTCTGAGAGGTGGAAATGAAGAAAGGAGGCATTCTAGGCATGGAGGATGGTAGGTGAAAACATGCAGATGATAACACAGGTCAAAATTGTTTACCATCTGCTAGGTACGGAAAGGAAAGGAAGAAGGGAGGCAATTTGGATCACACAACTTCAGAAAATATATGTGGAAATTTGTTATTACATGCAATTGGGAAAATAAGATATCTTTAAAAAACCATGCAGAGTTGGGAGAAGTAATGTGGTTTGCTAGAAAAAGCAAGTAGACCAGTTTGGGTAGACTCAAGAGTGTGTGAAAGTGAGTAAGGTAGTGGGGCAGCTGGGTGGCTCAGTGGATTGAGAGCCAGGCCTAGAGATGGGAGGTCCTGGATTCAAATCTGGCCTCAGACACTTTCTAGCTGTGTGACCCTGGGCAAGTCACTTGACCCCCATTGCCTAGCCCTTACTGCTCTTCTGCCTTGGAACTAACACACAGTATTGACTCCAAGACAGAAGGTGAGGGTTACGTGAGTAAGGTATAATAATTCCAGAAACATAGAATGGAGCTGGCCTGTAAAGGATTCTAAATGCCAAAGAAAGGAGCCATTCTTTTATCCAAGAAGTCTGTTCTCCTTTGTACTTGAAGAGGACCAAAATGGCGTCACTACATGGGTGTACAGTGTCACCAGTTGTGGCGGATCAGACTAGTAGGAGCTTGGAAGGCTCTGCCACAGGTCAAGCATAAATAGTCCACATGAACATTTGGGATGAAGATATGTAAATGTGCAAAACTCATGTTTCTTTTAAGCTGCTGCAATTCTGCTTTGCTCATAGAGCACAGCCTTCTTTGATATGGACACACCATGCCGGATGGTCCAATGCTGGTCTCCCAATGAGGTCTCCCAGATCTCACAATCAATACCAAAGTTCTTCAGATGGACTCCGAGGGTCCTTGTATCATTTCTTCTGACCTCCATGTGAATGCTTGCCTTTTGTGAGCTCCCCATAAAATAGTCCTTTAGACACGCCTGTGTTTGGCACTTGACAATGTGGCCAACCCATTGGAGTTGCACTCTCTGCAGTAGAATTTGAATGCTTGTCAATTGAACTCCAGAAAGGACCTCAGTATCTTATCTTGCCAGGTGATCTTCAGAATCTTTCTAAGATCATTCAAATGGAAGCCATTCAGTTACCTGGCATCTGGGTTTCACAGGCATACGCCAATGAGGTCCAGGAACCACTGGGGTTTAGGGTCAGGATGGGCAGGGTGCTAAAATGAGCACTTGAAGCACTGGGTTTCCTACCAGAGATGGTCAATAGAGTCTTTCCATTTCCATTGTGCCTTCATCTGATATCTATGCTCTTCACCCCCTCCCCAATGAATTTCAGGAAGGTGTCCTAGAACCTCGGGGCCAGCTCAGGCTCCAGACCTGCAGGTTCACACTTCCAAAGTGATTGGTGATCCAGGGCAAAGTCTGCTTACTTCCATGATAGTCTGAACTCAACAAGTTTCTGCTCCATTTTCAGATATGGCAGTAGTAACCTGCTGCTGGACTAAGCCATTATTGGGCAGCTGAGAATCCCCACAGGTTCAGAGTGACAGAGCTGTACGCTTGTCTTTGGGTTGGGATTCCTGCCCTTGTCATTCCTCTATAGGACTCTTGACGCCCTGATCCACCCCTGGGGTTTGAGTTGCACCACTGCTGCTTGCTTGGGAATTCGTTCTTTCATGGTACAGAGTGCAGAACCCCCAACTGCTCCTTATCCAGAAGTGCCACCCCTTTGGGCAAGTCCCTTCCTCAGTCCACTCTGAATCCCTTCCCCAGAACTAGGTAGTGAGTGACAAAGCCACCAGTTGTCACCTGGGTTTTACATATCCTGCACAGGATTCAAGAGCTCAGGTATGGTTGGGTATGGCATCTCATCTTGCTCTTGGGCACAGTCTCAGGGTTTTGGTGTGCTCTCCATGGCATGATCCTGACTAGATCTTGTCTCCAGCATCCTCAGTGTTCGCAGATTCCTCTGTCTCCCTATGCCTACCTGGGTTGGACAAATGACTCTTTGGATTTCCCTGTCAAGATTCAGGCTGGTGCATTTTCTAAATCTGCTTGGAGGGATTTTAGGAGAGAGTTCACTGTACCTTTTATGCTGCCATCTTAATTCCCCTGCTGATAGATGGATAGATAGATAGACAGACAGACAGACAGACAGACAGATAGATAGGACAGATAGATAGGTTGGACAGATAGATAGATAGATGGATGGATAGATGGATAGATGGACAGATAGGTAAATAGATGGATGGATGGATAGACGGACAGACAGACAAACAGGTGGATAGATGGATGGATGGATGGATAGACAGACAGACAGATAGATACATACATAGATAGACAGACATAGATAAATAGATGGCTGGATAGATGGCTGGACAGATGGACAGACAGATAGATAAATAGATGGATAGATAAATAGATAGATAGATAGATAGATAGATAGATAGATAGATAGATAGATAGATAGATAGATAGATAGATAGATAGATGGATGGATGGATGGATAGGCAGATAGATGGATGGATGGATGGATGGATGGATGGATGGATAGATAGATAGATAGATAGATAGATAGATAGATAGATAGATAGATAGATAGATAGATAGATAGATAGATAGATAGATGGATAGACAGATAGATGGATGGATGGATAGATGAATACATGGAGAGAGATAGGTGGATGGATGGAGAGAGAGAGTGAGAGAAAGAATGAGAGAGAACAAGAGAGAGAGAAAGATAGAGATACATAGATATAGATATATTTTAATAAAGCATTCAATAACGTTTCTCATGTTATTCTTATGGACAAAGATAAAAAGATGTTGGTTAAATGATAATACCAGTTAGGTGGATTTGGAATTGACTGAGTAGCTGGTCCCAGAGAGTAAGTAGTCCCTAAAGTTTTTAAGTCATGTTGGAAGGTCTTTGGTGGGACTCCCCATGGATCAGTGCTCAACCTTGTGGTTTTGGACTTATTTATAAATGACGGATAAGGCATATGACATACTTCATAGATCTACACATGACAGAAAGCTGGACTAATACAATCATGATCTAAAAAGAATGTTGGGCCCAATATCAGATGAAATTTAATTGAGATTATATGTAAGGAAACATTTCACACTCAGGTTCAAAAAAATCAATGTCATAAGTTAAAGATGGCTCAAAAGCAATTTTTTAGAAAAAGATCTGGGGTCATGAAGACTCAGACATGACTGAACAAGACAAGATCCAGGTTTTCTAAGATTGTTGCTCAGGTACAATTTAGACTCGGTGACCTCCAAGGCTCCTTCCATCTCAGATTCAGCTTCTGGAAGCATTCTCATGCTTGCTACTGGGCAGATGAGTCCCTCAGATACTGATTGGGTTGGTGAACTCATCTTCCTCTTGAAACTTCATTACTCCTGTTAGTAGTTCCTTTGTCTCTGGTGGTGTTTTCACAGGGTCTACAGCAGGTGCTTTGTGGCATCAGGAGACTTTTGGACAGGATTTAGTTCTCCTTTATAGCATTATTCCTTACTTACAACCAATGGACTCCAAAGCCAATAGTTTGAAACATAAGCCTCAGTGTTCATCTAGAAAGCACGGCAATCAGAAGTCAAATATATATATAATCAATAAACCTATGGTCCCACCCATCTCCCACAAGATGGAAACTCCATGTAAAAAGCCCATTTACAATGCAAAAACAAACAAAAAACCCACATAGAAAGCTCATAAACAATTTTCTTCCCCATTTGGTTATTTTCACTTTCCAGAAGAATCTAAAGGTCTTCCAATCTCATAGCGCCATCTTGTGGTTTGGACTCCCCTCAGACTTGGGGTTCCCAGCTGGATAGCCCCATTCCCAACCTGGTGGGTTCTTACTTCCTCAAGGATGTATGCAGTCTCCAAGACTCATAGAACCTCTCTGTGGCTAGGACTCCTCTGAGAAAGGAAATGAATGAGGGGCTCCCAGCTAGATAAGCTCTTCCCAAGCTGGTGGGTCCTAATTTCCTCAAAGATGTATGCAATTCCCAAGACTCATTGGATTGTCCTAAGGCTAGGATAACTCCCAACCCCAATGACGTTCCAGGAGATCCTGCTTCTGGGGGAGGGTGATCAGGTCTTTGGCCCAGAACACCAAAAATCCTTTTTTGGATAGAAATAATAGAGCTTAGCATCCTCTTCCCATCATAGGTTCCAGGTCCCTCTACATGTCCCTGACATGGTTTCTCATACCACCTGAATGAATAGACAGAGTCATGAATGATAATGTTTCTGGCAAGGTCTTGCCATCTGTTCTGGGCCCCCCAAACCCACAGAGTCTCTCCATTTGCCCAACAGTTGAACAATCCTTGTGTTGTCTGTTCCAGTTAGAATGTGAACTCCAGGGCTAATCTTATTTTCTATTCGAATCCCCAGGGTTTTAGTGCAGTGATGGGCACATAATAAACACTTACACATTATTTTTCATTCATCTACTTAAGAAGCAAGAATTTTGGTGTGTGGGGGTGGTGGTGAGATGAAACAGGTGATCTCTTTGGAACTGAAAACTCCCCCTACCCATGTAGATTGGCAATTCTTCTACAACTAGTTTAAATAGCTTGCCCAAAGTTATTCAGCCTGTAAATAAATGTATTGAACCCTAGACTTTTTGCTTCTTCTAGGTTAGTAAATATTAGTTAGAATGACCCAAAGGATATTAAAAGACTGCCTGCCCTTTACTCCAGCCATACCACTGCTGGGTTTATACCCCAAAGAGATAATAAGAAAAAAGACTTGTAGAAAAACATTTATAGCCGTGCTCTTTGTGGTGGCAAAAACTAGAAAATGAGGAGATGCCCTTCAATTGGGGAATGGCTGAACAAATTGTGGTATCTGCTGGTGATGGAATACTATTGTGCTCAAAGGAATAATGAACTGGAGGAATTCCATGTGAACTGGAAAGACCTCTAGGAACTGATGTAGAGCAAAAGGAGTAGAACCAGGAGAACATTGTACACAGAGACTGATATACTGTGGCACGATCAAACATAATGAACTTCTCTACTAGCAGCAATGCAGTGATCCAGGACAATTCCAAGAATCTTAGGAGAAAGAACACTATCCACATCCAGAGAAAGAACTGGGGGCAGAAAGGCAGAAGAAAAACAACTGCTTGATCACATGGGTTGATGGGGATATGTTCAGGGATGTAGACTCTAAAAGATCACCCTAATGCAAATATTAATAATATGGAAATAGGTCTTGATCATTGACATGTGTATAACCCAATGGAATTGCTTGTTGGCTATGGGAGGGGAGTGGGAAGAGGGGAGGGAAAGAACATGATTCATGTAACTATGGGAAAATATTCAAAACTAATTAATTAATTAATTGGAATTATATAATTAATTGGGTTTTTAAAACTCTTACCTTCTGTCTTAGAATCAATATTGATTCTAAGGCAGAAGAGCAATAAGGGCTAGGCAATGTGGGTTAAGTGGTTTATTGAGGGTCACACAGCTAGGAAGCATCTGGGGCCACATTTGAACTCAGGTCTTTCAGACCCCAGACCTGGTGCTCTATCCACTGAGCCACCTAACTGCCCATGATTAGTTTTGATAAGAGGTTTCCAGATGGAGTCCAGAGCCTCTCTCCCCATTCCTACGTCTCTGCTCCTCTTTCCTGGTATGCAGCAGCCTCCTCACCCAAAGTCTTTGTCTTCTTACCCCATGGTGTATATTTCCTGCTCAACTGAAGCCTCCACTTATCCCAGGTGTGAGTTGTGGCCCTTGTTCCAGGGTTCCAAAATCCCTAGTGATGACCCAGACAGAAGCTGACCTTTGAACAAAGCTGTCACCCATAATGCTCTGCCTGACTTCCCAGGGTGAGTGTGAGCAGGCTGTAAGCCCAAACCAATGAAGGACTTGGAAGAACAAGAGAAGCCAAAGGCCTTATCAGGGAAACAGACAATATGGAGAGAGGATGAGCTAGTCAGAGGATGAGAGTGAAGGACAGCGGATGGAAGGCTCATGGTTTCCATGGATATCCTGAGGATGTGAGGGAAAAGCAAAGAAGGCCTCTAGCATGTTGGTGGACCTTTGGGGAGCCCAAGGTTGAGGCTTGACCCACATGCTTGGCACAGATCCTTGAGAACACAAATCCTTTGCAACATCTGGGTGCCTTTTGCTGGGGGATGGGGGGGGGAATAAGATAATCTTCATAAAACACCTAGAAAACTTTAAAACACCATGTCAGACTTCATCTTTAGTGTCAGCGTGATGTCTGGCATCAGAAGGGTATAAAGGGCGATGGGGGAAGGAGCGAGCAAAGGGGAAGAGCTACTGAGATCCAACAAGGGCCAGAGGTGAGGGGAAACTTTGCAATTCTGGCCCACCCTCCGTGTTCCTTGGCTGTGGAACCCCGGCCACCTTTGCTTGGCATACTCCAAGTTGCAATTTTGTCACCATTGTGTGGGCTGTTTCTCTGGGAGGGGCTAGGGAGGAGAATACATTGGGAAATGTGCCCACTAGTGTTTAGCTGGCACTTTATAGTTTGCAACTCATTTTGCAGATGTGATTTCATTTGATAACTCACTGAAATGTAGGTGGGGTTAAAATAAAATATGTGGATGACATTTATTTTATTGATTTATTTCTTAAACTCTTACCTTCTTTTTTTTTTTTTTTTGTCAAGTTTAAGAAGAGTGACAAGGAAATTGGGGTTAAGTGACTTGTCCAGGGTCACACAGTTAGGAAGTCAAGTTTGAATCCAGGGCCTTCCTACTCAAAACCTGATGTGATATCCACCATGCTACCTAGTTTCCCCAAAGACATTTCTTTAAAACAACAACAACAACAAAAAGTGGAGAGAAGGGATATTTGGAGGGCAAGGGTTTAGCAGGAATACAGGATCCAGGGCGCATTATCATGAACACCTTCCTTTATATTAAATAACATTAAGGATGAACTAGCAGGTTTTTAAAAGAGGGTAGATTTGGGGGGTGGGTCTAGAGCTGCGATTTCATCAGTGTGTGTACTTGCTATGGAAACTCCCTCCACTGATACAGATCAATATCTCCTCAGTAACCTTGAATCTTGGAAATCCCTTAAGTAATTTGCCCATGGTTGTAAAACCAACATGTATCAGAAACAAGACTTGAACTCAAGCCTTACTGACTCTGAAGCCAAATATAAATATACATATATATGTATGTGTCTATAGTTGGATGGATGGATGGATGGATAGATGGGTGGGTGGGTGGATAGATAGATAGATAGAAGGATGGGTAGATGGATGGATGGATGGATGAATAGATGTATGTATGTATGTATGGATGGATGGATGGATTGATGGATGGATGAGTGGATGGGTGGGTGATGGATGAATGGATGGATGGATGGTTGAATGGATGGATGGATGGATGGATGAATGGATGGATGGATGGATGAATAGATGTATGTATGTATGTATGTATTGATGGATGGGTGGATTGATGGATGGATGGTTGGATGGATGGATAGATGGATGGGTGGGTGGATGGATGGATAGATGGATGGATGGATGGATGGATGGATGGATGGATGAATGGATGAATGGATGGGTGGATGGATGAATGGATGGATGAATAGATGGATGGATGGATGGATGGATGGATAGATACATACATACATAGATACATGAATGATAGAAAAAAGATATGGAAGCAGGACTTTGGAGAAGATGGAGGCAGGAGTCCCCTGGTGATATTCTGTTGCCAGAGTTATTCCCTCATGGGATATACTTCACCCCCAACCCCCCAAGGCCAGACAGGAAAAAAAAACAGAAAGAGAAATGTGATAATACTAATAATGGCAGTGATGGTGATGATAATGATTGGATCAACTAGTCAATCAGCCAAAATGTATTAAGAGCCAGGCACTGTGCTAGACACATGGGATACAAAGATAAAAACCCCATAATCACTGAAATTTACATCCTGCTTGGGCAGCTAGATGGCGCAATGAGTCCAGAAGATTCATCTTTCTGAATTCAAATTTGGCACCCCAGGCAAGTCACTTAACCACAGTGGCCTCAGTTTACTTATCTGTTAAATGAGCTGGAGAATGAAATGCAAACCACTCCAGTATCTCTGTCAAGGAAACCCCAAGCAGAGTCAGGAAGAATCAGACATGACTGAAACTACCCAACAACAACCCGTTTTTCCATAGAAGATCTCATATACTTCTCCTTTGCTCTTTCCTTCACCTGGTGTCCATTATATCCTCCTGATGCCAGGCATGAAGGGAGGAGAATAACTCAAGGGACTGATAGTCTCCTAGTGAGGATTCCTTGATGGTGGGGGATATCTGAGCATGTTTCTAAGAACTAGGGAAGGAATCAATGGTTAAGAACATTGAAAATTGAAGAGGGAACCCCTCCTTTGCAGAGATGGACAATAAATTGGAAGAAGATGCTATTCATTTGTCCTTTTTTACAGTTGGGGAAACTGAGGTTGAAAAGTTAAATGACTTGCTCAGGGCTACATAGCAACACTTGAACTGAGGTCTTCCAGATCCAGTGCTCTATTTACTTAAATACTTCACTCCCTTTGTAGCATGAGACAGCTCTTGTCCTCAAAGTTCTTCCACTAACCATGGTGGTGGTGCTGGGTGAACAGCAAGACAATTTCAAATTTAGTGATTAAATATAAAGAATAAGGAAGAAGAAAAAGGGGGGAGAAGGAGGAGGAAGGAAGAAAGAAAGAAGGAAGGAAGAAAGGAAGGAAGGAGGAGGAGGAAAGGGAGGAGGAGATTACCAAATCTCACTTAAAACAACACCACAGAACAAAAGTAACAACCCAAAGGGAACGTGGAAACTGCCAGAACATTTTTGCTACTATCTTGTTAAAGTGAATACCAAACAGAAGCCACCCTCCCCATCCCAACCTGCTGTATGTACACAATGGTGGCAACAAAGGCATTTATTATGGATAAATAAAAAATTATCCATATCACTTCCTCTGGACCCCAACTTCATCCTCACAGGCTTGCGGGTCAGGTCCCTAGGACTGATCACCCTTTCTAGCTTCTTTTGGTGTGTTTTCTATGCACAATTAGCCAGTGGGCACAAAACAGTTCACAAAAGAACTTAGCAAATGCTTAGTAAAAGAACTTTGAAAAGTGCCATAGTAAAAATGATAGACAGATTTTGGCTTATATCAAGTACTTTTTTTTTTTAACCCTCACCTTCCATCTTGGAATCTTGATTCCAAGACAGAAGAGCACTAAGGGATAGGGTGATGGGGGTTAAATGGCTTGCCCAAGGTTATACAAGTAGGAAGTGTCTAAGGTCAAATTTGAACCCAGGACTTGTGTGTGCCCTGGCTCTATTCCAGAGGCAGAGCTAGTAGCAACTTCTTTGGACCACCCGACATGGGACTCTGGCCACAATTACAAATAAATATTCACTTCCACCAAAAAAAAATAAAATAAAATAAAAAAAGGACATCCCATCTCTAGGCCTGGCTCTCCATCCATTGAGCTGCCCACAAGAAGTACTTCTTAACAATGAGAGCTGCCCCCAGTAGAAGGGTCAACCTTGATGGGGCATCCTCTGTCCAGAAGTCTTTGAGCAGAGTGGAATAACCATTTACCGGGAATGTTATGGAGAAGCTTTGTTTTCACCCCTGTGGTGACTCCCCCAGTTTGTGCTCCCATTTATAGGTTGGATGTCCAGTAGATGGCTACCATCTTGGATTCTAGGGCTGATCACGTGAGACTATACTTCTAAAACTAGAATTCCTCCTTGGTATGCTAACTTAACAGGGTCAGTAGGCACAATTAGCTCTTAGCCAAGGTATTTACTCTGAGAAAATAGTTGGGCTTTGAAAGTTACTATAAGACAATGTTGGTGAAGTATTGGAACACATGCCGGCCCTGACACGGGGGGAGCTGCTCCATTCCCCCTCTTCCTAGTACCCAAGGACATTTTTTGCATGCCCTATCCCTCTGTCCAACTGCCCACTTCCTCCCTCCACAGAGGGTGTCACTCACAGACAGCTTGAAGTCGCCCTAGGGGCACACAAACTCAAAAACCTTCCACAATGCTGTATTCTCCCCAAATATGCACAATATTCATGATTACAATGGGTTTTGATTTAGAGTCCAGTGACCCCTGGGTCAAAGGCCACTCATAGCCCCTGGTTCTTCAGGACCTACATGCTGGAGAGTTCCCACACTGTATTCCCAGGGTTTCTTCCTCTCCATACTTGGGTTCTCTTCTCAGAAGTCCCAGGCTTCAAAGCTGCTGTCTCTCTCTATGACTGTTGTTGTATTGAATAATCTGGAAAGAGATGGATGCCACCTTGAGACAGGGATGGTAGTTGAATGACTTGGAATGTTCCCAGGTGCCCTGAGCCAGGGACAAACGTCTATTGGCCTCACCCTATAAATACCCCCTCACAGCCACTTTGAGGGAGGTCTCTGGACTGAGAAGTCTCTGGTCTCAGAAGTCTCTGGGGGGCAGCTGGGTAGCTCAGTGGATTGAGAGTCAGGCCTAGAGACGGGAGGTCCTAGGTTCAAATCCGGCCTCAGACACTTCCCAGCTGCATGTCCCTGGGCAAGTCACTTGACCCCCATTGCCCACCCTTACCACTCTTCCACCAAGGAGCCAATACACAGAAGTTAAGGGTTTAAAAAAAAAAAAAAAGAAGTCACTGGACTCAGAGGCTGAGAACTGGAGATCACAGATCTCTACCAACCTCTGTGGTTCAATCTGAGCAGTGGGTGGCTGGAAGGGTGGCTGGAAGGGTGGTTTGAAGGGTGGTTGAAGGGTTTCCGGGTGGTTTAAGAAGAAGAGGGTAGGAATAAACCTGAATCTATTTCCTGATAGACTGTGAGAGCTAGTGCATCACCAACACTGGTAGTGAGAAAGCTGAGAGAATAAAGACCATCAATACATCTGCAGCAATAGCCTCCCTATTCTCTGGCTTGGCTGTGGCCAGGTCCAGCCTGAGGTAGAGGAGAGGTGAAATCTCCAGCCTCCACCTGATCAATAGCCTCCAGTCCTGATTGTTAATTAGTCTATAGATAATAGATCCATAGGGTTTCCAACCCCCAATCCTTGATCTTGTTATCCTTTCCCTATTTATAGATAAAAGAATGTTCAACAACAAGTACCTTCTGAGTGGTCTTTCTATCACGGCCCTTGGGAAGGGAGTCAAACGTAGTCAGATGCTGAACATAATCCAAGGCAAATCAATAGCCCAATATGAATTTATCCAACCCCAGGTTGGACCTGAAAGGTAACCCATCTATCTAACCTCTCGAGGGTCCTTACTTGGGCAGCTGTTAGAGAAAAGGGATAACTTGCAGTAGCAGTCAGAGTAATAGTTCCTCCAACCAAATGCAGCTGAGATCATAGATACACATCATCACCACCATTATACATCTATATATCTCCCTTTTACTCTATATTCCTATAACACTGTCTCTCTGGTTCCATGTTCACCTGGAGTTTGTGTCTTGGCTTTCTCAATTGTGCCTGGAATTCCCTCTAACCAATGACCCCTCAAACTGCCAGATACATTAACCAATGGAGACTGGAGAGGAGGAAAGAACAGACAATCCTGACTTCCTCCAGTTCCCTCCCAAGGTTTCCTCTACAAGGCACTCCTGAGCCTGTAGGATCTCTCATTTTGGACCTCCTCAGATTCATCCAGGGCATAGCTGTTTAAAACCCCTGGAAACTCGCTAATTTGTTTGTCCTGCCAATCACGGGTCTTTGGGATTCACTCAAAGAGATATTCATACCTCATAAAGGGACCTCGGGAGTACTACTTTGTTAACGTATTAAATTTCTTCCCATATAACTTGATCAACTGAGTTGGGAGTGTATATGGGAGAATCATATTCTTTCTCCTTTCTTTATTTAGGTATTAGACTAGCTGACTGCTAGGTCCTTCCAAAATCTAAATTCTATGATTTTGTAATTAAGATTTTAGTGGGACTTTTCAAAAAAATGCTGACAAAAAGGTCAGCATTTTTGCTATATTCTCAGACCAAAACACAATTAAAAATAAATTCTAGGGAGCAGCTGGCTAGCTCAGTGGATTGAGAGCCAGGCCTAGAGACGGGAGGTCCTAGGTTCAAATCTGGCCTCATACACTTCCCAGCTGTGTGACCCTGGGCAAGTCACTTGACCCCCATTGCCCACCCTTACCACTCTTCCACCTATAAGTCAATACACAGAAGTTAAGGGTTTAAAATTAAAAAAAAAAAAAAAAAAAAAAAAGTTAAAAAAAAAAATAAATTCTATGGAGGACCACCAGATGGCCTAGAGATGGGAGGTTCTGGATTCAAATGTGAACTCAGATATTTCCTAGCTGTGTGATACTGGATAAGTCACTTAATTTCCATTGCGTAGCCGTGACTGCTCTTCTGCCTTGGAACCGACACACAGTCTTGATTCTAAAATGGAAGCTAAGGGTTTAAAAAACAAAAAATAAACAAATTAGATGCACCAGAAGAAACAATGAGCAGGCTAACTTAAAAAAAGTTGGAGAGAACCACACAGGATAATGAGCAGCGAAATGGGAAGAAACAAGAGAACATCACCCACAGCTACAGAGCTAATACTAGAAGAATAAATTGTGAATGTCACCTCCAAAGAGTGAACTGAAAAATGGAAAATGAAAGACATAATCTCTGTCTACATATCTGTCTCCCAGATGATGCCTTCTATGACTCGGGTAGGGGAGAGAGGGGCTGAGACACTTGTAAATAAATTCTATTCATAAAAAAAAATTAGAAAATGGAATGAAAAGAGACCACTTCCAGGACATTTTATTCTCTTCCTCCCTTGAAATATTACTATTCTGTAAAATAATGATTGTGTTAGTGAGTAAAGCCCCTGGCAATGTTTCAAAATCCATTTCAATCCTTTATGGTTAAGACTTGGATGTGCTTGTGGCTTAGCTGGTTAAAGCACTTGCTGAGTAAGTAGGGGATCCTGGGTTCAAATCCCAGCAGGGGATTGGGAGGCTTGCTTCTTACCATTTGACACTTACATATAAAGTCCTAAAGTAGGATATCATAAATTAATATTCTCATCTATAAGGCTTTGAGGCTTAGCTGGGTAAAGCTCCTGCCTTATAAGTAGGAGAGTCTATGTTTAAATTCCAACAAAGGCTTTTTATTTCTTTCAACTTAAAAAAAAAAGAAAAAAATGTTTCATTTCAAAATCTATGGAATAACGAGATTTAACATTTCTCTGCTACTGGTCCTTACATATTATCTCATTTGAACCTGAAAATGATCCTGTGAGGTAAACAATGCTGGTATTATTATGCTCATTTTATAGATGAATAAGCTGAAGTCCAGAGACCTTGAGTGTGTGGCTAAAGTCAAGACATGAAATTTGATCTTCCTACTCAAAGTCCAAGATTCTTTGCATAATATTCTGCTACTGGGCCTAGAGTCAAGAGTTCAAATCAGGCTTCAGACATTTACTAACTATTGATCCTGGGCAAATCACTTAACCTGTCTGCCTCACTTTTGTCATCTATAAAATGGGGATAGTAATGGCACCTACTTCCCCAAGGTTGTTGTGAGGATCCAATGAGATAATAAATGTAAATTGCTGAATATGGTACCTAATACATAGGAGATGCTATATAAATGACTATTCTCTTTCTCCTTCTCTCCTGCAGAAAAAAAAGGCTTAGAAGGAATTTACTGTTCCAAAAATAAGACAGAAAAATAAAGCCAGAGGCTTGAAATAGCTCTCTAGTCCTGTGGAAGCCATTCTGTTATACACTTGTGGGGTGGCCTTAGAGGATGAAAGGAAAAGAGCATTTATTAGAGGTTAGCTCTGATAGATCTAAGTATGGTGTTAAATACTTTACAGTTATGATCTCAATTAATCCTCCCAAGAGGCGGATGCTATTATCATCCCCATTTTAGAGATGAGGAAACTGAGGTAGAGTCATAGAGTAAGTGTGTGTCTGAGTGTGGATTTGAACACATAGCTCTTCTTGATTCCCAAGCCCCCAGCTCTATCCACTGTACCACTTAGCTACCTGTAGTTCCTAGAGAAGTTGCTGATCTAAATTGGATTTCAGTTTCCTATCTGTAAAAAGAGGAGGTTGGACTTACAGAACTTCTGAGGTCCCTTTCAGCTCTATATCCATTAGATCTCTTAGAATGCTGGCCCCTTGCAAGTAGAGATTATTTTATTCTTTTCATTTGTATGCTCAGTTTGTTCACTGATTTTTTTAATGATGGGAAGGGAAAAATTATGAGAGGAAAATCTTAAAAGGAAGAAAGAAAATGCCCTAAATTGATAAACAAATGTTATAACTAGTGCTTTAGCAAGTTTGTGATGGAGTTTTGCTACTCAGTCATTTCAGACTCTTTATGACTCCATTTTTCTTGGCAAAGAGAATGGAGTAGTTTGCTATTTCAACTTCCAACTCATTTTATAGATGAGGAAACTAAGACCAACAGGGTAAAGTGACTTGTCCAGGATCACACAACTCATAAATATCTGAGGCCAGACTTGAACTCACAAAGATGATTCCAGGCCCATCACTTTATCCATTGTACTATCTAGCTGCCCATTGTCTTAGAGTATAGACTTAATTGAATTCACCACCGAGGGCAGAACTGGGACCAATGGTGGGGAGCTTACATACCTTTCTAGGAGAATATGGGGACTGAGGATGAGAGGGATAGTTGATTGCCTTTACAATGGTAACAAAGGAAAATGAGGAGTCCCAGAGAGGAATAACAGTGAAGGATTGATGCTTCACAATGTACACAAAAGGGGAAGATCCAGCCAAGGGCTGGGCCATCTTGGTAAAGGACTTTGGCTTAAAGGGAGAAACCTTTGGGACAAAAGAGACCTCCCTACCTAAACTACTTTAAGGTCCATTGTTAGTCTGAGACTCTGAGGTTGGACTCTCTCCTCAGCAAGAAACTCTGTGTTTCAAGTGACAAGGTCAACCTTGGGGCTTTTCACCTTTAAGCTAAATAAACTAAGGGTCCTTGAATCTTATTAGGCTACAAGTAAGGTGGCTTCTAGATTCCATGTTGACACCCACATAACAGGGAAACTGGGAGGGGCATGAATTAGTAAAGAAAAGGGAGAGAGAGAGAGAGAAAGGAAAGAGAGAGGGAGAGTGAGGAGAGGAAGAAGAGAGAGAGAAAGGAGAGACAGAGACAGAGACAGAGAGACAGAGGAGAGAGAGAGAGAGAGAGAGAGAGAGAGAGAGAGAGAGAGAGAGAGAGAGAGGAGAGAGAGA
>NC_058133.1:507459348-507495350 GCF_016433145.1 Gracilinanus agilis | reverse complement strand
TTTAATATAATCAAAACCATTTAATTTACATTTTGTAATTTTCTCTAACTCTTGCTTGGTTTTAAAGTCTTTCCTTTCCCACAGATCTGACAAGTAAACTATTCTGTGTTCACTTAACTTGTTTATAGTTTCCCTCTTTATATTCAAGTCATTCACCCATTCTGAATTTATCTTGGTGTAGGGTCTGAGATGTTGATCTAGACCTAATCTCTCCCATATTGTTTTCCAAATTTCCCAGCAGTTTTTGTCAAATAGTGGATTCATGTCCCAAAAGTTGGGCTCTTTGGGTTTATCATACACTGTCTTGCTGATGTCATTAACCCCAAGTCTATTCCATTGATCCTCCTCTCTATCTCTTAGCCAGTGTTTTGATGACTGCTGCTTTATAGTATAGTTTAATATCTGGTACTGCTAGGCCCCCTTCCTTCACATTTTTTTTCATTATTTCCCTTGATATTCTTGATCTTTTGTTATTCCAAATGAAATTTGTTATAGTTTTTTCTAATTCAGTAAAGAAGTTTTTTGGTATCTGTAATAGATATTTTATCTGGATCCCATTACAAAATCATGGGCAAGTAAAACTGTGTGTATGGTTTTTTTCTGCACTGCATGTCAGATGCAGATAGAATGGGCCATCTCAGGTAAAAATCTAAGGCTCCTCTTTTGACTCATTTTCAAACCCCCACCTTTCTCAATATTCTTATTGGAAAGCTTTGAGTCCATAACCAGACCAGCAGCTACTGAGTTAACAATTCTTCTCCTTGACAATTTCTCTCCTTGATAATTAAGAAGCCTGAACCCTAAAAAATATATTACTTAGATAATGACTGGAGCCAGACAATTTAGTCCAGACTATCTGACCAGGTGCAGATCTGTAAATCAAGGCAGAACGCAATTAGTAAACATCTCCATGAAATTTATTTCTGCTCCCAGAATTAAACCCCTACTAATTGGTGGTTGGAATTTGGCCCTTGTCCTTGCACCCATATCTCTACTTTTTAGACTTTAATGGATTGTGTATGAATAGTAACCCCTTCACAGCTGTGACTCTCTCTTTGTGTTCTTTGTTTGAAACCAGAATAAAATAAAGTCCAAATCCCATAGCGTTGGATCAGCATGGGCTAACCACTGGTTCGGCTGTTCTCAGTTTCTTTTCCTGTCTTAACAATCCGACGCCGTAAAACGCCACTCAGAACCCTTACCATATAGAGGCTGGCCCTCTATAGGAGTCCCCACTGTAAGAAGTTGTGCCTGGGGTTCGAGTCCTCGAGATTTAATAGGCACTTGCAGGGGTTGGGGGGGGGTGCCCATTGCATGGGGTTCGAGTTCCTGGTCCGGCAGGTGAGAAGTTCCCCATGGGGGGGGTACCTTGTGGGGTTCCAGTTCCGGGTTTGGTGGGTTAGAGTTCCCCAGTAAGTTGCGATAGCACCAGTGGATGCACTAGAAGAGACCAAGGTGTATCAATGTGTGAGAGAGTATGTCCTGTAGATTTCTGTTGAGTCTGTGTTGTTTTGTGTGACTCACTTCCAATCCCCACCGGGAACAGATAGCAGTTTTGTCTAGGTGCTACAAAAGCATTTTGTTAGAAATCAAGCCAAAAAGAGAGACAGGTTATATCTATCAGTGTGTAAAGCACAGGGAAAGTTAGGGGACAAGGAGTCAGCTCAGCCAATCAGATCACAGTACGTGAGCTCAGCATAGCTTCCTCAGTTAAAGGGGCAGTGTGCACCCCAGCCTTCAGGGGCTCCCAACTTTTCCCCCAGCTGTAGAGCTAGGGTCCCCCAGCCCGTGAGCCCCCCAGCGCAGTGCACGGCTCATTCAGAAGCAGAACTGTTTTAATGAGTTTTCTCACTGCAAACATTTCTTTTTAAACATGGATCCTAAAGCAATGATTTTTTCCTTTTAAAGCACGCTTGTCACATAGTTGCATATTTCTGTTTATTGTTTTCTTTGTCACAGTCTCGTCTCTATGTATTCTTAAATTGGACACTTACAAAAAAGAGAGGCAGATGGAAGATTGAACTTCCCATTATCAAAAATCCTCATCAGAGGACAAAAGCAAATATCTGTTCAATTATTTTTCCTCTTTCTTCCTTTGGATGGGCCCCCAAAGGAGTGAAAAAGAGAGAAATTCAGAGCAGAAAAGGGAGATTTTACTCCACAATTAGAAGCATTTTTTCACTTAAGATTTGATTTTAAGGGTTGAGAATTGCTAATGATTTTTGATATGGTACAATGTAATTTTATTTATTGTGGTAACTGTCAGTCAAATGTGAAATATTTACCAGATTTTATTGAGCACAAAAACTCATGGTTAGAAGTTTTTTAGGCCTTGGTTTCAGTGAATTTGAGAATTGTCTAAATGTGGTTAATAGCCAGTCTGACAGAGAGAGGGAATGTTTATTCTATAAGGACAGTAACTGTATTGGCTACTTCATAGATGTAAAAGTCATTCAGAAAAAGTCGTAATGTTGTTATTGAGAACTTATTCTAGGATTTAAACTAGGGATTTTTCAAATGAGATGTTCTTTTAATGTATGTGCTGTCAGAACTAGCAACATGTAATCACATGGCACACGAGAAGTTTTTTTAAAGTGGTTAATCTAGGCATGGGTTTTAATAATACAGGTACTAAGAATTTGGTATTTTGCAAAAGATGGAATTTCTAAACAGTGTAGTATTTGACTAGGGTTGTAGGAATGGTTTTTAAAATGTGTACAATGTATAAGAAGGAATTCATGATCTAGAGATTAACATGTATTTAGACTCATATTGCTAGAAAGTAATGATGAATGAATACAAAATATGTATGCATTTGGACTATAAAGAGAATGAAGTTTTCTACCTAAATAGGTTAAGGATATATGATAGGCAAACTGTAAAATTTGATCAGCCCAGGAATCTACTAGGAGGATTACATGCAATTAAATATAGTATCTTTGTTCTTTTTGTAATAATGGTAAAGGAGAAGCCAGAGGAAATAAGAGTAATGGATAAAGAAATAATAGGTGTGAATTCTAGTGCAAAATAGAGACAACAAATGGTAAATAAGAGCAATATTGATGGAATTAAATCAGTTAAGTAGCAATACTTTGAAGTAAAAAGAAACTAAACTGGAAGTTCTATTCTGTTTTAGAGGTTTGAAAGGGATAAGAGTAAATGCTTTGAAATTCAGTTGTTTACATACTGAAAGATTAGTAAAGGTCTTAAAGTTATTTGGAAGTTGTGGAGTTCAAACTAAAATTTGTAGAGAATAATTTATTATGAAAGCTTTGATACATGCGAAATTTTAAATTGTGGTGATCTCACTTGTTAAAGAGGGATAAGAGACAAGGTTTAAAGTCATAAAAAAAAAAAACCTAAATCTAGCCAGGCAGCCTTAGGGTAAATTGCTCACAAGCTAAAAAGCCCTTCCTTGCACGCAGGAAGGAGAAAGAATTGATACTTAGGAACTGATATAGCAACACAGTACACATAAGTAAGGTCTTAAAGAGTTTAAAGATGAGTATATTTTAATTGTATACTTCAGAGGTTTTAAAGAGATGTTCAAGCAAGTAAAAGTTGATAGAAAAGTCATGGATATCTTGTAAAGCAAGTTTTGTTTTGTTTTGTTTCGTTTTGCAATCAGTTAGTTAGAAGATTTGAATCCAGGACCTCCCAACTCCAGACCTGGCTCTACATCCATTGAGCCACTTAGTTGCCCGATGCATATCGTTTTAAGTTTAATCTTCACTATTAGTATTTTTTCATCACTTTCCTAAGTCTAGACAAACTGAATAATAAATCAGGCCTTAATTTATAGTATTTGCTTGTTTTCGAGGTGTAAAAGCTCACATCAAAAACTTAACAATCAGCTTCAGCACATACCCAAATAAGGTGAAGATTATGGAGGCAGGAAAGTGAGTCGAGAACAGAGATAATAACTTATGAGCAGGGAAAGATGGAAGAACTGGGAGTTATGGTGAGGATGAAGAAGTTTAGGAGAAATGAGGAAAATAAAGTGATGGAAGTTAAGGAACTTGTTATGATCAAATGGAAATCCCAAGGTTTAAGATCATGGAGGGCAGCTGGTATAGTTATAACTAATGGTGAGATCTCAGGTTATGAGCATAACCAAACTAGATATGCCCTTATGCCTTAGGAGAAGCATTCCGTCTGGATCTCTGTCTTCTACTAAGAACTAGGGCTAATAGGGATATAGTTAGGTGGCTCAGTACATATAGAACCAGACTTGGAGTCAGAGGACCTGGGTTCAAAAATTTTTTTTAAACATTTATTAATATTCATTTTTAACATGGTTACATGATTCATGCTCCTACTTTCCCCTTCACCCCCTGCTCTCCCCCCACCCATGGCCGATGCACATTTCCACTGGTTTCGTCATGTGTCCTTGATCAAGACCTATTTCCAAATTGTTGGTAGTTGCATTGGTGTGGTCCTTTCGAGTCTACATCCCCAATCATGTCCGCCTCAACCCATGTGTTCAAGCAGTTGTTTTTCTTCTATGTTTCCTCTCCTGCAGTTCTTCCTCTGAATGTAGGTAGTGGTTTTTTTTTTTTAGCAGTACAGTTGTTATAGGGGTGCAAATGGTGAACCCCTGGGTTCGGGAAGGAGGCCTTTCAGGAATGAGAGGACTCCAAGCTTAGCTTAGAAGTAAGAAAGATTTATTAGTAAGATAGGCCAGCAAGATGAACAACCCTGAGGGGTTGCCCTCCACAACATGGCATGGCAGCATGAGTGGAGCAACTGTCGGGGGGTTGCCCCTCCCCTCCATCCCTTCCTTCCCCCCCCCCCCCCCCCCCCCGTCTGGGGGTTTTTGTATCCTTTTCAAGTGTGGACCTGATTTCTTGTACTCAGGCATTCTGTGGGTGGGGGGTCCGTCTGAGATCCTCAGGGCTTAGGCTATCAGTGTGGCTGGGAGGTGTATCTCTTTTGTCTATCTCAACTTAAAGGACCTCGATAATGGTCTTTGCCTGGAGAGTCACTAGGACAGGAAGGGGGAAGGGAGTTTCCCTGTTCACAGCCTGCCTGAGTTAAGGGGAGTTAAGAGGTACAGGATCCCTGCCATCTCTGCACAATGCCCATGTTATAGTCTCAAGAAGACCGCTTTCCATCCTTATCTATCTTTCCATCTTAAGAGGTTTAAAAAAATAGGTTGAAGTGTTTAAATTGATCAAAAATGTTTTTTGGGGGTTTAAAGTTATCATAAATGGTTTTTCATCTCAGTGTATTAAAGTTGACTAACTTTATTATTAAATTTGACTTCCTGGTCTTGAAAATAGATAAGCAGCCTGCTTGTCAAAAGGCTTGCTTTAAGGTTTACAGTACTTAAAAAGTTTCAAATCTTGTAATTGGAAACAGACTCTGTAATACTACATGCTTTATGATATTCCTTTAAATATGACTTTTATGTAAATTGTTGCTAAAACATGTGCTTTAAGTGTTGTTTGAATGTAAGCAACAGTTCATTGTAAACCTGACTGTACCATAGGTTTTGTTCAATCCTCAGTGGTTACCTCAGTTTACCAATTTGTACTATGAACTGAAACTTATAATTGATGAGCACTATGCTAAAGACAGTGTCTCAATTCTTGGGAAGTTATTGATTAGCATTTGAAGGGATACCAAATGGTATGTCTATTTTCATGATGGTAACAGTCAGAGAAAATGAAGAGGTATGTTACAGAAGAGACTTGATCTAATATCTTGAGTATGCAGATTTGTGATGGGTGAATGGAAGTTGTGTTTTTTTTTTAAGCAAAGGGTTTTGAGGGAAAAAGAGGGAGGAGAGATGAAAGAGATCAGATAGGAAAGTGAAAGAGAATAGATGTTCTACTCTTATAATTGGATCCTTGACCTAGGGATAATTTCTAAAATTAATGAATGTGGTGTTGGAAAAAATCACAAATGATTCTGGGAACCTCGATCTGAACTCCAGCATCTGCCTCAATTATGAATTAAGAAAAAAATGATTCTGAGAGGGGTCTGCAGGGGGAAGCTTAAGAACTCCTGGGTTTGAACAAGCAAAGAGGACGATGCCAGACGTCCCTGTGGAGCCAGAATGCAACAGCCTAGGACTGTGCAGGTGCCACACACATCTGGAATTATAGTCATTTGATAGAATGCAGGTTTTGAAGGTGTTATAAAAATAGAGGGGGATTGATGGATAATAATAAAGGATATGGAGGCTTGAGGCTTTTGAAAGGTAGATTGGCTTTGGTGGGAGAGAGCACACTCTCACCCACGGCCTCTGTGTAGATGCTCCTCTCCTGGCAGGTTTGCTCAGTGGAGCCTGCCAGCTATCTCTTATAACAGCTGCCCAGGTGGAACCAGAGGTTGGAATAATGATTGATAAGGGATATTGATGTGCTGTTTGATAACGGTGAAATCTGACTGCTTAAGGATCTCCCCTTCCCAAGGGCTTTGATATACTGACCACTCAGGAAAGGTACTTGATAATCACTATATTTGATTCCAATTTAATGGGGTTGGGAACAAGGGAAAAGGATGGAGGATTTGAGAACCTTATTTGCTAATATCCTGAGCTAATGATCAGACTATTGGAGAAAGCTAGATCAAGGTGAGGCTGAAGGTTCTTCACCCTCACACTAACCCTGGCCTGACTTGTTCTGTGGAATCTGGGCATGTAGAGGGCTCTTTCCTTCACTGGGGCCACTCTCTAGGGCTTCTAGAACCGAGCTCTTCATCCTTTTAAAAGCTGTTTCATCAACTGCTCACAAGTTCCGGCCTGGTGTGTGGAGTGGTATTCCTTGGGCCCCATCCCTTCTTTTAGGGAAGAGACCAGCTTTCCTCGAGAACTTGGCATCACTTATCTGGGCCAGAAATGCCACCACTCAATCCCACAGGTTGGGGTTCTCTTCCCACTGGAGCCCCTTCTCCGCCCCCATCCATATCAGATCCAAACTCAGACCAACTCCATGGAGCTCCTGCCTCTTCCAGATTTCACTTGCATGTCATGTTCCAAACTCCTTCATCTCCAGCCTAAGACTATAAACTGCTTGTCGGGCTTTTTGTCCACAGTGCTTAGCAGGGTGTCTGGCTTGTTACTGGATTTCTGGTTTAGTTACTAAGTTATGGCCCACTGCCTTTGTGAAGATCAATTTCTATTCTTCACTTGACAGAATACCAAGCATGTTGGTCTTGGGTTCAAATGTGACCTCAAACACTTCCTGTGTGACTGTGGGCCAGCCACTTAATTACTATTGCTTAGCCCAGGGATGGCAAACCTATGGCGCAAGTGCCAAAGATGGTACACAGATGAGTGTCTGTAGGGACTGGGGTAGAGCTGCTCCCCTCTCCCCTGTGCCTGATCTTTCCACACCCCGAACCTTCCACCCAATAGCCCAATGGAAGCACATGGGGGTAGGGTGGGATGGGTTAAGGTGGGCAGCTCACAGACAGCAGAGCTGGAGGGGAGCTGAGCACTCTGGCCACTCCCCTCCCTTCTCCACCAAGCCAGGGGATATTCCTCCCATGCCCTCTGCTTTCTCCCTCTCCTGTGGGGAAGCAATATTTAGATTCTTAATATAAGATGGGATTCTATGAGGGGCTATCCAAGGACAGGTTTATAAAAGACCAATGGTGGAAGCCATGATAGCAAAACAGTAGCCACCACTTCATTTTTCTTAAACCATCAAAACCCAGACCCAGTGGAATTACTCATTGGCTAATTGGGGGGAGGGAGGGATGGGAAGAGGGGAGGGAAAGAACATGAATATGTAACCATGGAAAAATATTCTAAATCAATTAAATAAAAAACCATCAATAATGGAATTTTTTTTAGGCAAACTGAGATCACCACCAACTTATCTTTTTAATTAACAGTTTATTTAAACAGTTCTCAAAACAGTCGAGTGAATCAGGCCTCCTTTGGTAAGCAAAAGATCTTCAAATCATTTTTGAAATTTAACAGGCAAGTCTTCAGGTTCACTCATTAAACTGTCTAAGTGTTCCTTTCTCCCACCTTTTCTGAAGCACCCATTTTTATTGTAATCTAAAGCCAGAAAATTAAGATTACATTTGTGGTGGAATGTTCTGTTATTTATGGAAAATTGGAAGCTCAACACATCCCCACCTTCAGAACAGTCCCAACAAGGAAGATGGGCCTTCTTCAAGGCCTCATCAGGTTGTAACTCTCCTTTCCTCACTGGCTATTTTGCACAGATTACATAAAGGCTTGACAAACAACATTCAGACAAGCATTAAGCAATTGCTGGATAGAAATACCTTTAGTTTCTAATACTAGTAATACAGAGTTACACAGTATTATTTATAATTGTAACACTCAGTTGTAGATAGATTAAGTATGGTGCTCTCTAAATGGCAAGGGTGAAAGGGCATCTGACTTTTATTTTCCACAGACTAATCTGAAAATTGTTTTCCTAAGCATTGATGTAGTGAAAAGAAAAGTAGAAATCAAACTGTTTATTGTTGGTTTACCATTTGGAGGCATTTTACATAAATGTCAAATCTTCAGGTTACCCTGGATTCAGTAGAAAAACCTTTTAAATGAAGTTTTTGTACAATAGAAACTTCTCAGCAGTCAAAATTTAGACTGTAAAAAAATACATGCAAAACATACTTCTCTGAAAACACTTAACTTTGAACAAAGCACCAAACTACACAAATGCAGAATGAAAACAGCATTTCAACTCCACCAAAAGTAGTCTTCATAAAAGGTGTAAAAGTCACCTATTCACTAGGCACTGTTCACTTTTAAACAGGAGACAATAAAAAAGTATTGTCCACAAAACAAAATCTTATTTCAGAAATCCACCATCTTCATGCTTTAATAGCGACCTGTCCCAAACACACACAAAAAAGGGAGAAGTACAAATATTAATGCTTATCTCATCGAAATAATCATCAACCCAGGCCCCTCTCCCTTTAGTCCTGACTGACACTATACAACTGGGTCATTTAGTCTGTTTCTCATATTTCCCCCAGGTACAAATAGGTTCAGAAATAAGTACCTTTTCTGGGATGGTCTGGGCTTGGAAAAAATAACTGTTATATTTCTTTTACAATTAATGGTTTTCATTTTTATCACCCCAGGTTCCTCCTAATACTTTTTAAGGCAAAACCAACTATCCTGGTATCTACTAAAAACACCACCATTTAAATGTGCCTGTCAAACAAACGGCACAAAGGCTTGTGATGGCTTGGGTTTGGAGACTATAAATATTAAAACTGGTAAGAGGTAACCGTTTCTGATTTGGAAAGCATGGCTCATCATATTGTGTGTACGGGGAAAAACAACCTGGGACCCCCCAGGAAGGCCTACCAGTTTTGAATTGTTACTCAAAAGCAAACCAAATATTCTTCACTTACGAGGTGAATAAGATCGAGATCGAGACCGTGACCTGTAGCCCCCACGACTGTAATATGGGGATGGTGATCGCCTCCTATAAATGAATGAAAGAAAAGTGATTAAACCCCCACCACAAACAATGACTCCCTAAGTTAGCTTGTAGGGAGTACTTGGGCAATGATAGTTTGTGAATGAAACCAATCCAACTATGGAATGTTTTCCAGGAACCTGAACTTGCTCCTAGGACTCAGTAGAGGGTCAGAGCATAATGGCATGGTCCCCACCCCTGGGAGACAGCTCACTTTTCCAAATGTGATTTAAGACTTACTAGAAGGTCCATTTCTATTGTCCCTGTCCAATCATGGTCCTAACTATACTTAAACATTTTGTTGCAGATCCCCCCAAAACTGTCCAAACTGGACTCTGACAAACACCACCGACAACCTCACTTCAATAACTCAGAACACCCAATTCTCAAAACAAAAATGAGGGTCAAGGGAAGGGCAGTATGGAGAGTCTCTTTTAAACCACCTCACCCCTTCCTCTTTTTGCAAAGCAAGCCATTGGCCTAGTAGAGGTGGGTATCTAAAATAACTGAGAATTACACCCAGCTTGAATTTCCAAGGTGGTGTTTGTCTATTGGAAATGAGGTGCTAATGACAGGAACTACATAAACTGCACCCAGGATGTGTAGAGGGGGAATGGAAATCAAGGCTCCAAGCAGAGGGAAAACCAGCCATACTTGAAAGAGGTCAACCTTCAAGTTGCCCTGCAGTGCCACTTTTATCTGTCTCAATGAATACCTTGTGATTTCACACCAAAAAATTTAAAACATTTTTTTTTCAACATCTAGTTAACTTCTTGGAAATTGGCCTTAATATGGCACTACAAAGAGGTTCACTTCGCATGTCTTATTCATTTGGTCTCAATATACATATTCTTACAAAGTATTTACTAGCATAAACGTTGCATGGAGGACCCTTTGGTCTGACCAAGCTCGGTTTGAGCACCATCATCATCAGAGGCCTTCCAACACTAAGTCCTCGCCTAGCATACCTGTAAATCTGATCCCTGTCTTGGGCAGCTCTCCACCCTCCTCCTCCTCCACCTCCTCCTCTGTGAAGACAGAAGCAAAAGACTTTTTTGCAGTTTGGTTTGTTGAGTTATAAGTGTATTAGATGACATTTAATAGCAGACACAAACATCATATAATCCCAGCATTGGACCTCAGCGGCCCTCTAGTTCAACCAACAGCCTTGAATAAGCATCAACTCTACTGTCACCACCGCCACAGCCGAAGCTCAAAGAACTCCAGTAAGGGGCAACCCGCTCCCTCCCCTTAGAAGCCCTTGTTGTTTGTGAGGTATTCCTTCCACCAAGCTTACATTTGCCTCTGTGACTTCCACCCGTGCTCCTAGACTTGGGGCCAACAGAACATATCTAATAGCTTTTCCATATGACACCCTTTAAAAATACTTGTAATTACAACAGCAATCATGGCTTAAGTTATCTTTTCCAGGCTAATAATCGCAAAGCATAAATTAAAGCTGCTCCACCCTTCCAAATTGTTATGAATGCTGGAAAGCAAAGAGGCTCCTGGTGGCCACCACTGGGCACAATCCCTTACACTGCAAACCAAATCATATTAAACGAACAATGCTCCTCAAACATTCAACAACATCTTGTGGTGTTTATAAATTAAGTGCTAACAATATAGCCCGGCACGCACCCTCCCAAACCAAGCTTCTAAAGTGGCAGGCCTTAGTTGAGATTCATAGATGACATTAAAAGAACAGCCGATAGAATGGGCTACTGTAAAAGATTCAGCTGGCTTCTAAAGTTCAAAATGTTATGTATACAAAATAAAGCTCTGTGTGTATATTCAATCATGTACAACTGCACCCATAAGTAACTAACCTTTGGCTACCCGACAACACAGGCCTCTTCAGGACTGAAGTTAGGACCTGTTAATTCCTTGGATCCCATCCCCACTTTCATTTTCTCTCTCTCCACCACAACCCCTTTATCTCAGGATGTTGGTGGGTATTAGAAGAATTCTTTCCATTTGAAAATGTTCAAGTTCCTAACTTAAAAGGCTCAAGTTTCTCTTTCTTAAAATAAGTTAAGAGGCCAAACTGTACACCTAGAGCTTATAGATGCTTTCTGTCAATGGCTTTCTCTGAGGGAGGAAAAGGATCTTCAGACATACTGAACAGGTTTATTACAAAAAAGCCCTTTCCTATTTGTGGCAAGAAAGGCACCCCAGAAAATTCTCAAAATGTGATCTTCTGGACTAGTTTATGGGCGCTAACAACACAGTATTATGACTTTTCTTCAGTTTTGGTTCCCTTTAATCAATAGAATAAATAAGACTTTTTCTCTGTCCCTATTCCTTCTGGTCCTTGGGAGACGGGGAAGGCTATATAAGAACAGACGAGGCTAGTATGTGGCCCATGGTTAAGTTCCAAGGGCTTTTGCCCTACTGTATTGGTTAATGGACTCAAGTGGTCCAATTATGCATTTCAAGGATTCAGTTCTACCTGTCCACTTTATTTTAAATTACTACAGAGTATTTGGTTAAGTTTACCTGATGTTTAAACAAATTTTTTAAAAGTTTGTGACACATTGTAACTACTTATTCATGGGGTGTTCTGCAGTTCATTTTCTACATGTTGTCCATATAAACTGACTATATCCACATGCCTGTGACAAGGAGTTAATCAATGAACATACTGCCTTGGAATTGAGATGAAATCTCTATGGCCCTAGATTTCTTAAAACATGTAACTTGTCTAATAAAGGCAGCATGGCTTAACTTGAGTGTAAGCAATTAAATGACATTAGTCTTGAAAGTTCTGTGAAACCTGGGAAAGGTACAAATATTTGCCTTTAGATTTCAAATGCTAAGTCCAAAAGCCGTTTGCACCAAAATAACTTTGTTAGAATGATTTTTAAACAAGCAAGTCTACCAAAGAATCATTATAGATAATTCAAGAGTTGTAAATTTCCTTTAGTGTCACAGAGAATCAAAAGAGTATCCGAACAACCTGAACATTCAGACCTCTTACCTGTAGGATCTGCTATAATAGTCACGATCATCATAACCTCGATCGTAGCCTCGATCATAGTAATCTCGACGGCGGGAACTGCCACTAGACAAGAACATAAAACAAGAAGTTAATTTCTGGCTACTCAAAAAACCTGTTTCCATACCTGGATGACATATGTAAAGCAGTAACATTTTATCAGAATTAAAACCTTGTGCAAAAATTGTAGCAAACTAATCAGGAAGATTTATTCTGAAAAGAGATGGAGGAGGAGTTTAATGCAAATTCCTGGCAAAATCCAACCCTTAATCTGCATATAGGCCATGATAGAAAAACCACCAAAATCTTAATGGTATATAATCTGAGTTTGCCTATGATCTAAATAACCTATAGATACTATATAATTACATAAGTACTATGAATATATAATACTATGACTTAAAAAGTATAAACTAAGCTATAATAATTCTTCAGTAATGAGATTTTTTTAAAATTGGGGGAGGGGAGGTATGAACACAGGGGCCCCCAATAGTGGGGCTGTGGCAGACAATACAATTTAGGATTATTGCCTATACACTAAGACCTGTAGCCTGGATACTGATATTTCCTTATATTGCTCAGTCATATTTTTTCCCCTTAAAAAAAAAAATCACCTTCCCACTTTAGAACCAATACTGTGTATTGGCTCTAAGGCAAGAAGAGGGTTAAGCAATGGGGTTAAGTGTCTTGCCCAGGGTCACACAGATAGGAAGTTTGAGGCCAGATTTGAACCCTGAATCTCTTGCCTCCGGGCCTGCTTTTCAATCCAAAGTCCCTCAAGGGGAATGACTGAACAAATTGTGGTACATGTTGATGACAGAATACAATTATTGTGCTGAAAGGAATGATAAACAGGAGGATTTCAGAAAGAGCCAGAAAGATCTCCATGAACTGATGCAAGTGAAATAAGCAGGACCAGGAGAACATTGTACACAGTAACTGAAAGGCTGGAGGCAGTTTAATCTGACGCTTATTTATTCCTTGTTAAGGTAGGGATAGGAAGGAGGATAGAAACTAGTAGTTAGGGATAGATAGGAGATCTATTAATATATTTCTAATAT
Source organism: Gracilinanus agilis (assembly GCF_016433145.1). Classification (NCBI taxonomy): domain Eukaryota; kingdom Metazoa; phylum Chordata; class Mammalia; order Didelphimorphia; family Didelphidae; genus Gracilinanus; species Gracilinanus agilis. The sequence goes on along the minus strand of NC_058133.1, from coordinate 507,481,872 downwards.
CTAAATAACTCCCCCAAAACTGCTCCTCATGGAGCTTCTTTGTCTACATAGGTAGATACCACCTACTAAAGATATTAAATTTCTAACTTACTAACCTAAGCTAAAACTATGAACTTTAAACAGATATAGTAAACGCCTAAAGTTACTTATATGAAATCTTCAAAGAAGTTGAAGTAGGTTCTCTCTCGAGTTAGAGAAGAACCAGGCCATCTCACAGTTAAGTCTCTCTTTATTCCCATCCAACTGTCACCCCAGTGGCCAAAAAATTGCTCTTCAGCTCCCCCTCTGGTTCAGAGGGGAAAAGCTCTCAGTCAACATTCCGTTTAGTATGAATCTCCTCTCAAATAAATGATAGTAGGTCTCTTAAAGAGCCCCCAACAAACTGTTTGCCCCTCTCTTAAAGGGGACAGCGGAAAAATCTCAACCCCTTTCTCTGATCTAAACCCCTGCTCCTAATGAAACTAAATAAATCCTTATCACAACATTTCCCCCTGATTGGTTGGGAAGAATATCCTTCCCCAATGAATCTTACCAAACTACACTATTATATATTCTATACTAGAAACAGGGAGAATTAAAGATAGGAAGGAAGAAAGTAAAACATCTTGCAAAATGCAAGTCACACATTACACAGATATTTAGTTACAAAAAATATCATCTAAAAATAAAAAAATAAACTATAATTTAAAAAACCCCTAAAGATATTAACTCAAATTCAACTTAAGTTACTATGTAAAAACCCTTGCAATAATATCACATACACATTATATACATAATACTTTGCTACTAATTAGCAATACAATAATCTAGGACAATTCTGGGGGACTTTGGGAAAACATTATTAAAAAATTTTTTTAAAAATAAAAGGCAGAGAGACATTAATAGCTGGAGCTTAACAGGGAAGATAGATGCATGTGGCTATGTAGCTTTTATTGGTTGCCTCTTTTTACTATCTAACATGTACCGTAAGAGGCAAAAATAACAGCCACAGATCTCCACAGCATTAAAAGGCTTACAAAGGGTCTTCAATTGTCACATTAAAGGAGGGTCTCCAAAGCTCATTTGTAACCACTTCAGAGTTCAGAGGCGAGCATGCTTGACAGCAGCAGGGGAACTGCTAACTGAAGATTTTAAGACTAATTACTGCTTCTGAACTGGGGCAGGCTCTCAGTTGAACCAGATCCCTAAGCCCAGAGATAGTTGAGAGTAAACTAGAATTCATTTTTTCCCTCCATGGTGGTTTCTGAATAGTGCAAAGAATCACTTACTAAGTAGGTCTTCCCATGTAGATTCCAGGAGTTGGGGTGTGGGGCCTTTTTGTTATAGAAAAATCCACTCTGATTCTCCGTCCATCCAGTTCCATTCCATTGGCACGCTCCTTAGCCTTTAAAACACAGAGGAAATGATTTGTTTTTTTTTGGGGGGGGGGGGGGAAGGGAGGAGTTGACCCATGCAACACTTGAACCCAAGCTCAGTGGTTTCCCTTGTACCAAGCCGTATCCTAATCCATCCTCTTTCCAAGGTAGCCTTTGGAAAGATTTAACAGAGATCATGTGTAGAGAATGCACTAATGGAAGTATGAGTTGCCACCAAGATTATTCTTTCTTTTTGACCCGGACTTGTGATTTTCGTGACAAAAATTGCTATGGGGGTGGCTTAAGTAGTTTCATATGGTTAAAAGGCCAGCATAAAACTAGTCAGATCTCAGTTCAAATCTTGCCTCTGACACTTCCTAATGAAGCTGGCTATTCTGTACTGATCACACTTTCTTTTATACATCAGATGTATTACAAAAATGCCCAGTGACTTATCCAAAGTCACACAACTAAATAACTTGGAAAACTAAGACCTGAACCTAGAGGCACCATGACAGACAGACATCAATTGATCAAGGAACAGGTGGGATAACTTGGAAAATAATGCATTCCAGAGTAAGGGAACTAAAATTTCTTTGTATTTATATTATATTTATTATTATAGTATTTATATTAGATGGCAAGTGGAGATATCATACTGTAAAAATATTACTCAGCCCCCTAGAAATTAAAAAAAATTTTTTAATAACAATTAATAGTAAAGATAAATGCACCTGTGGCCATCAACTGCCCCCCCTGGATCACTGCGGCACCCACTTTGGGAATCACTGCTCTAAAGAGTACTTTTCAGGGATAGGCAGAAGGGACAAAAAGACCACCTCTTCTTGTTCATGTGTTAAAAAGCTTCCATTAAGACTCCCTGTCCTGAAAGTCTTCTCAAACTCTTGGCAGGCTTGGGAATAGGGCTCTTTCCCACTGAATGCAAAATGAGTTTGGGTTACCATAAGGCCTCATGAATATTCTACCTTTCCTTCCCCAGAATCTTGAGGATATGTAAATATATAAATCTTATATTTACACATGATCAAAATGAGCCTAACTCTAACAAAGCTTTTAATATGGCTTACTTTATAAAATTTGCTTGGCACTTAAATCCCACCTGAATTTTCTAACTAGTCTTAGTTCTGAGAATCTTTGGGGGGGAGGGAGGGCACCCAAGGGTGGGGGGTGAGGGGTCTTGGTGGTGGCTCGGATTACCTTTTAAGGATGTTTGTTTATTGCATTGGATTGCAGGTATGTGTATCAAATATAACTTTGAAAAATGGAATTACTCTCATATTGGAAGTTAGAAGTTAGAGTTAGAAGGCCAGTATACAAAATCCAACTCCCTAGACAAGCAAACAAATTAATAGGTTTTTTTTGGTAATAAATGTGTTCCAGAGTCTCAATTTTAGATAAGGTTGAAACAAAACTAGACTCTAGCCCCAGTTCTTGTCATTAACTGTGAGATGCTTACTTTGGGGTCTCCAATTTGTAAATGAAGACATTCTTGATTTGTTTTTAATGGCTTTCAAATGTTTGCTTGACCACATCCCTTGACCAAATTGTTTCATTTTCAGATACATTAGTTTCTTTTCTGAAAGATGGTCATTGACCAGTAATCTTCAACCCGGGAAATGCACTTCTATATTTACTTTGTATATATAGTACACCCAACCCAATAACAAATGTACGGTCCCCTCTGGTAGGGTGCACGTTCTTCAAGGGCAAACTTCAGACTAAAGGATCCCCCACACATCATGTATGGGATGCACCTTTCTGGTAGAAAGTCCTCCTCCTACTCTATCAAGCACCAAAAGACACCCAAAACACCCCAGTGTAGGTGGTTGTTCCTACTTACTTCCTTGGCGTCATCCACATTCTCAAAGTAGACAAAGGCAAACCCCCGAGAGCGCCGTGACTGCTGGTCATACACAATGGACACATCTGCAATTGGGCCGTATTTGGAAAATACTTCTCTGAGGTCCCTCTCTGTGGTGTACAGACTCAGTCCAAACACCCCGAGACAACAGTTGGGATCAGGATTGGCCTATAATTAAAAATAAAAAGAACTCAGAAATAGCCTTGAAAAGTCTTAAAGAAGAGCACAAAAGAACCACAACTAAAAAGGTATCAGATCTTCAGACTGTAGCTGGGAAGATGGGCACCAAAATCTTTTCTTGATTTTGGAATTTGGTCTGTTATTGTCATGAATCATCATCAATAAGCTTAGGATAATTTTAACACACAAGTGGTTCAAGACTGGAGTGTATGTGCAAAAGAAATGCCAGGAGGTGCTTGTTCTTCGAACTTTGGGGAATGGCTATTGTCAAATGGAATTTCAATCTAAATATTTAACAAACTCACTTAGTTTGCACAGTCTAAGGGAGCACAGCAAAAAAGATGAATGGTCAAAATGTCAGACTTGATCATATCATTCTGCACCATAATGAGCGTGCATTCATTGTGCCCTTTACCAACGGATCCCTACATCATTTTGTTTTCAAGCTGGACACTTTGTATTTCTAGAGAATATTCAGTTGCCAAGTACCCCAGCGTATCAAGATATCCTCAATGATAAAAGCCTGAAGTAGTTACTATTCAAATACCAGACTCCATAATTCTCCAAACTTGAAACATTCTCTTCTTTTTGCTGCCAACCCAACACTCTATGGACCAAGGTCAACCAAACACAAATCAATGGGAAAAATAACCCAAGAAACCACAGATCTGTTGCCAAATAATTTTAGGCAGCCTAAATCTGAACAAGGAAACTGGTGTGCTTTGCTTACCCGATTCCCCACGTGACGCCTGCGGGTAGACATTGGAGAGTGACTGTGGCTGTGTCGCCTTCGGTATTCTCGACTGTATGACCTGCTCCGTGAGCGTCTGTGAGAGCGGGACCGAGACCGTGATCTAGTGTAATGCCTTCGGGAACTTCTTCTGGATCTCGATCTGCAGGACAAATTTTTTGTCGTTATGATCAATCAAATGCTGTCTTTAACCCCCCACCCTCCCAAGGCATGGCTGGTGTTTTGTAGAGTCACCATCATTGGAAGGGGATAGAACAAAGCCAAACAGTCCACAATAGGAGAAACACAAAGTACTATGTGAAGTAACATTGTCTGAGATAGATGGGAGGATGAGGAATTGGGAAATGATCACCATGAGATATTTTTAGCAGGTAATAGGGCAAACGAAGGGTTTGGGGCAAGAGACGATGATACCCATACACAATGGATTATCTGGTAATAATGTACAAGGACTGCAGAGAACAGTGAATAAACCCAGGAAGGCTGGTCAGAAAGCAATTCTAATAACTGTCTCCTATGTGGCAATGAGGGTTCTAGATTGGTGAAGTAGCAACAGGAATACTAAGGAGACAGGAGAAAGAGTCAAAAAAGTAGGTATGATTATCAGTAGCATCTTAGGAAATATTGGGAGACCTTAAGGGGTCAGCAAAGTCTAATGCCAGTGAAGCAAAGGTGGTCACTAGTAGTCAGTGAACAGTTACAGTACATCACAGTGTGGACAGAAGAACAGATTCCAAGGGGGTGAGAAAACAAACCGCTGAAGAATGATTTTTTAAAATTAGAGGTTAACAGGAAGCGAGATGAATAGTTTGTAAGGGTCAAATGCTTTTTTATAAATGGAGGCAGCAAACGGAAGGGATCATTGATTTAAAGCTGTAAGGAAGCTTAGAATAGACTAGAGGTGGATCCCCCTTCATTTTATTTTAGGAAGAGGACTGAAGCTCAAAGGTTCTGTGACTTGCCCAAAGTCACAAAGGTAGTGGCAGGGCAAGGATGAGAACCCAGGGCATTCAGACGCCAAGTCCACTGCACAATCTCTTATGACACACTGCCTCAAAATGGGCCTCTAAGAGACTAAAGTTACAGGAGAGATGACTGACCTGCCTTGGTAAGGAATCAGAAACACCTGTTTGGAGGGAAGAGGCACAAAATGATACTGAAAAGCTTTGAGGTAGGATGGTTGCCACCTGTGATGATAGAAGCCAAGGCAAAGTTTGGGACTCGAGGAACAAGGAGATTGCTCAGCAATCCCTGTTGGATGAAGCCAGCTTTTCAAAGAGCAGTTAGTTCCCGATGAAGTTATAAAGCAAAAAATCATCATGGATCAAATCAGTATCATTTTCTTTCTCTACTGAGATTCAGCAGCCTATGCAATCCAACCCCCACCCCATCCCTTCTAGAATACCCTCCAAGCTCAGGGCTCACTCACCTAGACTCAGACCTGGACCTTGACTTGGATCTGGAACGCCGGGAATCTTCCTTAGAACGTGACCTTGCAGGGGTGTGCCTCGCGGATTTCCCAGATCCATGGGCACTCCCACTTCTGGAAGCGGAACGGGATTCCTAAGTGCAGATTTGTCAAGTTTAATTTGTGCCCTTTCTGGAAGGCCAATGAAATCTAAACAAGCTGCAGTGAAACACTGTGGTAGACTGACCCCCTTGCCCTTCCAAAGAGGTTCCAGAAACACCTGCTCAGTAGCTACTCGAGGTTGTTTGGAAGCCATCTCTCTATCTAGTTTGTTTTAATTTTTTCCAACTAGGGGTGAATACATTATCCCATCAACCCCTTCTGTTTCACCTAGATCCAACTGTGACCAGAGCTTGCCTAAGCCTTCCACTGGAAGGGGCACTGAATGGGGGTGGAGGGAAAAGAATCAAAGCAAGAGAATAATTATGTAAAACCAAAAGATTAAAAGAAAAAAGGCTTTTGGGCAGAGTTTGTTCCCCAAATAGGGGTCAGGTTGAATCAAGGAAAGGAAGTGCCTATGTGCCCCGTAAATTCTGCGAGTCAAAACAATCTGTGGCTAGACTCTGGTTTGGGTCAGAGAACTCAGAAAATCTGTATAACTTGGGAAATTTTTTGCTTTATTTCTCAGAGGAAATGGTTTTTGAGAAACTATAATCACATCTAACTAAAAAACTAAAGGGGATGATACAAACCCCCTCCATCTGGTATATCCCTCAGTGACTGACTGTAATGGAAGTAGAAACCCTTTTAGAACACACAAAAGGCTGAGTGAGTGAGAGTGAGAGAGAGAGAGAAAGAAAAGCCCATTTTAGGGGAGCTTGAGTCAGAGCTAACTATAGCCCTGGTAAATGGGAGTAGAAACCCTTTTAGAACACACAAAAGGCTGAGTGAGTGATAGAGTGAGAGTGAGAAAGAGAGAAAAGCCCATTCTAGGGGAGCTTGAGTCAGAGCTAGCTATAGCCCTGGTACTACACATGATGGCAACGCTAAGGATCCAAATGTAGACAGGCAAGCCTATTCCCAAAGGCAGCAGGATCAGAAAACCCAATGGCACTGGGTAATGGTGGATGGAGCTTTACTTCGAGAAGAAATGATAACAGCCTAAGGATCAACGAGCCCCTCTGCCATCATGGAGATGGGCCAAGGAAGAAGTGAAACACGAGTGGAGTCATGGCCAGATGAAGTTGTGGCTGATGAACTGGAATAAGTCAGCCTATCCAATCAGAACCTGGAGTGGAGCAAAAAGACAAAGAGGTGACGAGAAGACCAAAAGCATTGATTCTGTAACCAGCCAGAGCAACCAGCGTACAAATCAGAGAACAAGACTAATAGCTCAGTGAAAGAGACAAGGACACTTGTGTCAACTTATGGGGCGATTCCAAATAGGTTAATTGAGGGTGCAGAGAAAGATTAATAGAATCAACAGGGAGAAAACCTAATATACTACTCTAATATATGGTGGCAAGATAGCTTTTCTATTAGGGCTGGAAGAAAATTTAGTAATCATAGTACTCTGCCCACTGAAAAACAAGAAAATCCAGGTCAGTCAAGATCATAAAATAAGTAAGCAGTAGAATAGATTCAAACTCCATAACACTATCCCTCAAGAACAGGACAGTTGGCAATGCACAAAGTTCAGCTGGCATTTTTGCAGTAAAGAAATCTGACCCCTCTTAGTCTTATCATGGGCAAGAGATGGAAGGAAAAACCCTTTAAGATGGTATAGGCACAATAGGGGTAACCATAAAACAACTCTCCTTAATTAAGCTGGAATGGGAACCATATATAACTTCTAAGTCATATGGGATTTCCAGAAATAGAAAGTATTTTAAAGAAGTTAAAAAGTGTGAGGACAAAAGGGAATTGAGTGACAATTTATTAGATAATAAATAATTATGGCCCAAAACATTTTAGATGATAAAACTCTAGTCCTGTTACCTACTACTAGGGAGGCTATATTTAAAGACATTTATGAAAAACAAAAAATAAGAACACATGGAGGATTTATCTTAAAAGCAACATAGGCTCTCATTTATAGTGTTTACAAAATGTTTAGTTTACAATTATGAAATAGATATAAGGACTATTAATCCCATTTTACAGATAAATGCTCTGGACGATAAAGAGCTTTAATCACTGCATTTTCCATCATGACAGCTTCTAAAATGCCAAGTTTGGAACAAGAAAACCAAGAGAGATAAATACTACCACTTGGAAATGAGGCTATTATAATTATCTAATAGAAAAAAACAAAACTACTCAGTTCCTATTTGGCTTCAAATTCTCCAAGGAGAATGACTTTCAAATCGGAAATATTGACTAGAGGAGAACCAAAGCCCAAGTTTTTACATATCTACCCACCCAGAGAGAGAATATGAAGAGGCCACTTGAAATGTGCCATATCTACCTCCAAGGTCCTATACAAAAAGATAACTGCAGAGTTAGAAGGTGAGACCTTAGAGTTGATTATCTGAGTCCAGGATTAGTCTCTCCTTTTCTGTGTCCTGGACTTCTCTGGCAGTCATTCTGGTGAAGCCTAGGAGCCCTTTTGAAGAGTATTCAGATTCATAAACTACATAGGAAGCCAATTACAAAGAAGTAACTATCCAAAAAGTAACAAGTTCACAGATCTCTTTCATGAGGATATCAAGGCCAAAATGGATTAAGTGACTTGCAGAACCGCACAGATAGGTATGTAATCTTGCTTGCTTAATTAGGTATCTTTTTTATAGCATGCCACACTGGCCTTTTCCATGGAGGGGGGGATCAAAGTCAAAAGTCCTTACAAAGAGTCCACGTAGCACTCCCAGATGGGCAGACATCCCGATTTATTTCTGGAGGGGAAAAAGTAAGTTTCTTAAATAGATCAATGAACATGTTGATTCCTAGTAAGATCCTAGAATGAAATTAAGACTCTTGAGATCTGGATTGAGTTCCAGTTATGACCTGGACCCATTCCTCTCTTGAAAATTTCAGTTCATTTGAGAAATGAAGAGCTAGACTAAAACAATGCCAAGACACTAAATTTAAATACCACCGAATGGCTCTAATTGAACCAATCTCAATTTCCATTTTTGACTAGATATTCCTATAGACTATTTTTGACTTTGGAAAGTCTTCTGAACAAAAAAAGTCTCTCACAACATTCTGGTGAACCAAGAGAGATGTAAGCTGAGGAAAGCAGATCTATAGTTATAGTTTAAGTTATAGCAACTTAAAAAAACAAACAAACCTAAAGCAAAGGTCTTTAATTTTGGGTACCAAGATTCCTAAGGAGTCTGTGAACTTTGACCGAAGGAGGAAAAAAAACATATATTTTTCACTTACTAGCTTAAACTTAGCATTTCCTTCAGTTATTTAAAAACATAGCTCTCAGAACAGGGTAATAGGCTTCACCAGACTGCCAAAGATTCAGAATCCCTGTCCCAAAGAGCTAACGCCTAGAGGTTAGCCTAATAACCTCCATCTTTGGCCCCATAACACATTTCTATCAATGACTTGGATAGACATAGCAAATACAGTGAATGGCAATGTCAGAATTCCATGGCAGGAACAAGATGAAATTTAGGAGAGCACAATTGAAGAGCCCTACATTTCAGGTACACATGCCAAATGCCTATGCTGGCAGTTCATATTAAAACGATCTGGGTTTCAAAAGACTGCAAACTCAGCAAGTCAAGAATAGAACAGACACACTTGCTATTATCTCTATAAAAACAAAATCTCAGAAATTTAGAAGTGCACAATCAATCTCCAGGAAAGTGGTAGGAATCTCACTACAGTCTGTGCTGATCAAACCTCTTCTAAAGGTCAATTGTTATAACTGGCAATAAACCAAGGTTAGCCAAGTTAAGTGGAACCCAGAAACCACTCATGGGAAATGGTCCTGCTTGCTTTTTACAAGGAATTTGATAAAATTTTAATGTCTTGGGAGTATTTAATCTGTAAAGATATTTCAGAGAAACACAGGAGACATTTTAGAGTAGCTTCAAAAGGCAGAACTAGGATTAATAGAAGATGTGTCAATCTAGGAGTAACTTTTTAACAAACAGCTGCCCAAAAAAGGGAGCAAAATTTCCTATCACTAATAATTCCTCTAACTAATAATCATCTATTAAGGATGTTCTAAAGTAAACAACTCTTTCATTGGGCAGGATGTTGAAGGGTATTGGAGCCACATGGGAATCAGATGAGAACAATTAATCTCCTATAGGGAAGTGAAAAAGTCAAAAGATTATACAAGGACTCAGATTGGAAATAAGAAGCAAAGAAAGTTAAAGTAAAGATGTACCGGTCGTGGGAAGCTTCAAGGTTAAGTTACCTTTTGGGATTGCTGCTCCTTCCAAATTGAAACTGTCTTTCAAGCAGGGTTAATAAGTAGCAAGACCAGCCACATCCAAACTTCCTATAGCTAATACAGTTTTGAAGAGTTGGATCTACCAGGTTTGTGATAGTTTGGGGGATGATTGGTACGGACAGAATCTGTTATCTGAAGGAACCTTATTATGCCAGAGGTGCAGAGGAAGTCATTAAAAAGGAAAGCAGAATGATGAGACCAGTTCCAGCTCTCTTCCTGTTTGTTGTCCATTTTGTACTGAATGGAGAGGAAATGGAGACCTGGATATTGCAGTAAATAACTGCCAGGGACCCCTATTAAGGAATGATGTAAGCCATGCAGTAGATAATCACCAGGGGCCAATAAATCCATACCACGGGCCTGGGCTTTGGAGAAACAAATAAAAACACAAGCAACATTTTGAAGAGAATAAGGATCCTATTAAGGAGACATAAGAGGGGAAGGGAAGAACTTTTCTGATACACACCCAATGAGACCTACCATCAACAAATGAAGCCAAAGAACTCGGAGGAATGTGAAGTGCCATCAAACCACTCAACATTTCCCAAATGTTAAGGATGATAAGAATGATGTATTTAACAAAGGCCAATGAAAACATATGAAGGGAACTTTAACAAGGGAAAAATGGACAGTCATAGACTTCCTTCAGCCTCTCATTCCTGGAAATATCCCATAATAGGTTGGGGTATCCTCAATCAGGCCTCAAAAGAAAAAAAAAAAGGAGGGGGGAGGGGCAAAGAGAAAGATTTTGACCAAGTCATATTAAATATCCAGAAACAACAGTGTTCATCTCCTAGAAGCATCCAAAACAACTGTAGAGGTCGTAATGAAAGCTCCTTAAACCTCACGATAGTACTGAGTCCAATTTTGTATTGACAAAAGGATACCCAGTGGATTCTGGAATAGTACCAAGGGCATTCTCAAAATTGGGCACTGAACACCAACAGAAAGGACATGATATGATGTCCTAGGAAATAATCTTTCCCCAGAAGAAACAAAAAGACATGGTATGTGTTAAAGGGGCAGACAGACTTCACTGATAACCAAGAAAGTGCAATGTTGTATCTCCCTCTACGTGCAAAAGTTCTTGGAATGGTTTATAAGCAATGGGAAAAGAGAGCTAAGATATGATTATATTCTAAGCTAAGGTCACAAAGAAGTGTCCTGGGAAAAGTTGCACATGTTGCCATTTTGAAACCTTAAAGAGAAAAATCGTATCATTCCCCCCCAAGGAGGGGGAAAGTACAAGGAATCTGAAATGGATACAATGTTTAAATTCTGAGCCTCCCAAGCTTGGTCAAGAGCCTGACTGACAACTACAGACAGACAGGAGTATACTTAAGCCTAGTACAGTTTAAAGTAACTTTTTCTGGGGAACAACCCTGGCTAAATTCATGATAAAAATGCCAGGTACCATATTGCTCCCTCACCTCCCCAAATCCACATGATCCCATTCTAAATAAGTGGCAAAAATCTAAAAACAAAAATATCCCCCGAGGTACAAGAGATGCTAGATGGGATAACTATTCCCAATTTCCAGCAACCCCTGGACTTTTCTTTCATATTAGTTCCATAATTAATGATGACAAATAGATGACTTGCCATTCCTGAATCAGAACTAGGGCTAACAACCTAAGAGCTGTCGAGGTAGGTGGCCAGGCCCCCAAATTATTCATTACCCCACCAGGGGCCTGCGCAAACATACTACTCTCCAACCTCTTTCAAGCAGGAAGTAAATTTACTAAATGGAATGAGAGGATTGGTGATGATGCATAGGAGCAACAGTCATTTTAAAATCAGAGAGAGACACTTCTGGGGCATGAAATGTGAAGTCTAGCCTAGAAGATACAGCTACAGAATAAGCTCAGAAGTCATATATATATATACTTAGGTCACACAGCAAAGAGTAGAAAAAATAGCACCAATCCAGGAGAAAGGTCATACACAGATGAATAAACCCCTAAACCAAGTGTGTATTTTGGGGACCAGTATTTTATTACCATATAGCTATATCCCTTGTCTCACCTTAAAGAGACATAACTAAAAAAAAAAATTACATTAAGACATCGAGGACCCCTGAATGCCAGATCTTTGACCAACTGAAATCCTATCTTCCAAAGAATGGCCTCTGTGGTCCCAGATTACAAAGACCACACACAGCCACAACTGATCATGAGATATTATCAGGGAAGTAGCAATGCCAATAGGAAGAGGGGGACTCAATTTTCAATTCTTTCCTGCACAGGATTTAGAAGTCATGAGAAGGAAATACCCAAAAAGTGATCTCTGGCAACAGGCTCTAAAGAATGCTATTGGGGGAGAGGGGGGGAGGTATGTGGCTAGCTGAGGTTCCAGGGTCAATTTTTCACTTTGCTCAAAAAATATAGAAGTTGTTCAACACTAGGAAAAGCTTCAAATTCCTAGGCATGAATTTTAAGAAATTTATCATGTGGCAAAATTTATGTTCCTGGACCCCAAACTATTTTAGATACCCTCTTTTTAGGAGTTACTATGGGCTGATAATTACAGAAGGTGGGGGTGGGGGAAGAAAGGAAAGTTAAAATGAAAAGCTATTTGAATTTTGCTTAGGGAAAATTATCCCCTTGCCTTTCCCAAGAGGGCAGGAAAACATTTGTTGGGCAGGCAGGCACTCTGAAAGGGTGTACGGTGGCTGCACTCTCCAACAGAAACTAACGAGTTTATTATTTGTTCTGGCTAACAAGTTTTAACCTTCTAACTGCTGCAACCCACATTTGAGAATGAAAAAAGGGTTTTTTGGTGGATTTCCCCAGATGGGTAGGGGCAAAGTAGTAAGGGGAACAAGGAAGAACTGGGGAAACCAATAAATCAGCTGCACCAGCCAAGTCAAGCTGTGGCTGGATACTAGATCAGATCAGGACACCCTACATGATAAAATCTATCATTTCAAAGCTGATGCTGGGATGACTAAGGACACTGCAAAATGAGTTTGAACACTGAACAGGCATTTATGCCTCAGAACTAGGTTCCTGTCTACTTGTTTATTCCCTTGCCCCTTACTCACTAAAGGTTGAGGATGACAGTGAATAATAAGTAGGGAATTTTCAAGGAGACTTATTTTGTTGCTCAGGTCTAGGGTCTATACACAGGAGACAGACCTAAGAAATTTCAAAGAGACTGTGCACAACATTGGAATCAGGTCTGTAAAAGGGTGATGCTAATAAGATAAAATCTGGAAAGACAAGAAAGTAATGAGACCACCAAAATACTGATGCAAAGAAAATACAACAGATCATAAGGAACAAAAGGTGCTTATTCTTAGTTTATGTAAATTTTTTGGTGGTTTTCCTTCAATTCAACTTTGGCTAAAACTAACAAGAAAAACTCTATACATGGTTTTGGCTTTTAAGTGCCCAAGTGTGGTGTAGTCGTAATCACCTTCCCTGCTCCTAAGGTCCTAAAGCCCAGGTTTTCATGGGAGGAGGGAGTGTGTGTGGGGTCAGTGGTGGGGAGGAGGAGCCAAAGCCCCTTCCTGGCCTGGGTATTCAGCTAGTAATAGCATCAGAGCTCATACCTCCATCATTGGTCAGGGCAGTTGGCATTAAAGCTGCCCAATCAAAGTGCTCCCCCTGGTGGAGGCAGGCTCGGCCCTACTTGGCCTCTCCCTGGGCCGCAGACCACGCATGCACGCTTAGCAAAATATACACAGGGACACAGAAACAGACTAGTGAGTACTTAGCGTAGTGCTTTCTCATTCCAGATTACTTCTTAGCTTAACTTCACTTTTATTTCTTTTCTTCATTCTTCCGTTTCAAATTCTGACTTCTTTCATCTTCCCCACTTCACACAAACTGCTCAATATTCTATAAGTGGGACTTCTGGTCTGATAATTAGCATGCATTCTTTTTTTTTCAAATTTCAGCTTCACTTATTCCTGAGCTTCAAATAATTCTCATTTATAAAACTTGTCAAATGACGACTTCCGCATTTTCCTTCTTCAACATTAACCTTAATAGAAAAAGAACAGGATGAAGAATATTTTAAAACTCCAGGATAAAAATCTAGTGCCAAAACTGAAACTAGAAAAAAAAGCCTTTTTGTTTTTTCTTTTTGGTTTGGATTTTTAAGAACTAGAATATGCAGTTCAAAAAACTGACACATTGGTTTTCAACTGGTTCTAAAATTGTCAACTCAGCCTGTGCTTCTGATAAGTTACTTCTCCCTGTACTAAACATGAAGTATACAATTGAACGTTTGCTGTTCATTAACATTTAAAGTCCTGTCAAGGTGACCAAATGTGAAATTTATTTAGATATCAATAAAGAAAATGTTCAGATGTCAAAAGACTGTATCAAGCACGATCTCTAGTCAAGGTGACATTCTGAATGCAGGAACACAGGAATAAGTCTAATTCATCTGTACAGCTGATGACAACCATTCAGGGCTTAAATAATTCGTATTTATTGTAACCTGAACTATTTAATACTCATTTAAATTCCATTATTTTTGCACTGCATATTTAAGGACTTTGGTTAAAGGAATCAAATGATATCACTGCATCTGAAAAATTGGGATATTATTGCTTGACCCCACCCCTGAAAATTTCTTTAATTTAAAATTTGTTAGCTAACCTCATTATTGAAAAAACAAAACAAATATTAAATGGTCTGATCAATTACACTGCATGTTCTGTGAAAACTGATAGTAATTACAGAACTAAAAATAGCCAAAAGAAAAAAAGAAAAGCAAAACTAGAGACTGTTTTACATTAACCAATTACTGTATGTGAACAGCCATAAAGAGCAGAGCAACCCTGAACCCAACAAGTTATTATTTCAAAAAATTTATTCTAAAGATTAAAACAACAAACCCCACCCCCAACAGTTTCAAAGAAACCTAAATGGACATTTTCCCCCATAAGCATCTAATATTATTTTTAAAAGGCACTAAATATAAAGAAGTGGAAAAATCAAACTAAATTGGCAATGGAGAAAAAAATGTTATTTCTCAAATTTAGGTGCATCAAACTATGACTCAATAAAGTATTATAAGCACTCTGGAATATTGGAATATAATTTAGTTAGCATCATCAAATGATGCCATCATCATGGAAACAGTGCAACCTTACTTAGCATCGAGTTAAAAAACAAATGAGCTAAAAAGCTCTTATTAATCTGTCATATCATCTAAGTTTATCTGAAAAAATATTAACTACACTATTTTCAGAAAAAAATTTTATTTTTATACAAAGGCAATGAAATAATGCCATCACACAAAGTCATGTTTCATGGATTAAGACACAAGCAATAAAAATACTACTGCACTTTAACTGAGCTTCAAAACTTCAATTCAGTTTATGGTATTTTAGTTTTAGTCCAGGATAATTTTTTAAGAGTTTATGTTTAAGGGATAGTTTTCACCTTTTACAAAACTTGAACTACAAGTAATTGTTTTAGAAGAGTTGACATAAAAATGGGGAAGGCAGCTCATATGCAGAATCCCAAGCGTAATCATGGAATCAGAAGGCCCAAGCACCTTTCCTCTTCGGCACTTGACTGATGGGAGTAGACGCAGAGGTGGATAAAGGGATCAGTTCTGGATGTGTCCTGATCAGTAATGAAAAGCCCTTCTGCATTGTACTTCACTGGTCTCTATCTAGAGTTCTGATACCTGTTCAACTTGACACTTCTAGTTTTTATGGTTGATACCAGATGTTTATACCCAATTCCATATGACCAAATTGTAGCAATTTATGCCAATTGTAGGCTTATTCTATCCTGTTCACTGTTCATTTGGTTAATGACTATAAAATGTTTTTAGGGTTAATGACTATAAGAAACGTATTTAGCAAGATCAGTAGGGCAAGTCCATGCCACTAATATTAAAAAGGAAAAAGTAATTGCCACAAATGGCTTTTTTCAACCCATTGGCATGTACAAGTCCACAAAGCTAAATATTCATAAGGCAATTTAAAACTGACTTTCAATTGGGTGAAGAAGGAAAAGTTAATGGCTATCATTTCTATCAAGTTGTCTTAAAAAATTGAAATCTGAAAACAATTGGTTCTCCATATTAATGTTCTCTTGGAGGATCCCACAGATAGAAGACTTAAAAACCCTTTCTTCCACTCAAGTCCTTCTGTGATGTCCCATTGTGCATGGTGGTCCTGAGGGCTATATTAGCAACCAATAGCTCTGGCAAGGTCTACCAAGCTGGAAAGGCTTCTGAAGGGAAAAGAGGCTCTAGACTGGCCACCCCAATTGTTGAGCTACAGCAACTCTCTCTTGAAAAGATCATTGCTCAGGTAGTACATTCCCAGATCCTTGGAAATAGAGAAGTAAATAAACACTGAGCCAACAAACTAACCCTATGGTCACAAGCAGAGATGCTACGTTTGTGACCCTATTTGCAAGGGTGGGGAGGGGACAAAACAAAAAACATCCCGAACCCATCCTGCAGGCTGGCACAATATCACTAACTTTTAACTTTATAGTCTTGAAGCATTCAACATTCCCAGAAATAGCAACCACTCCTTAGAAAACTGCAGAACTACCATATTTTGAAATAACGGTCCAAATTAATGCAGAAGTTACTTTAACCTTTCACTACAAATACACTGAAGCCAAAAAAAACAAAAACAAAAAAACACCAACATATTTTGAGGACCCAAATTTGCCAGAGTAAAGAAAAGGTTAATTAACAAAGAACTTTTAATTTGAAAACTGCACAGACTAAGGACTAAGTGATGACAAAATGAATAAATGGCACACCCACATCAAGAGCTATAAACAGGGCAGATAAAAAGGTTTATACCAAACTCCCTAAATATCACAACTCTTGTCACCAACAGTTAACAGGATGACAAATTTTATTTTTCATTAAAAGAACGAGAATCAAGTTTTCATGGAAACTTTGCAACTATAGTTTTGTTCTCCTCTTCTTTCAGCAGCACCACTCAAACTGAGCAACAAATGTCTCTCCCTCTTTTCCAATGGGTGGATTAAGATATTTGGAGAGTAGGCACCAAGGTGAGTGTCATACAATGTACCCAATCTAAGGCCTTCCCTTCTATCTTTTACAAAGACAGCAGAGTTACTTACCTTGACATTTTCATTTATTTCAGTTAAACTGTCAGACTTCATTTCCAGACTGAGCGACCAGAAGAATTATCACTGGCTGTCCAGGTACTTTATGATGGGGTTTTAAATGTTTTTGTTTTTGTTTTTTTAAAAAAGAAACTTATTTCAACCAGAAAGTTTTTGCAGCACCATACTATTTGCAATTATTTAATATTCTACCCTGAATTATGGTGTCAGGCACCAGAAAAATGACTACAATGCCACTTCCAACATTCTTAAAAAAACGGGGATGAAGTGCTATGCTTCCAGAATAGAAACTGCTGGAACTAGAGAAGTGTTAGTGTGGGAAAACAGGACAGAAGGGCAAAAGTTTAACATTAAGCCTGGAGAGAAGAGAGTAGTGAGTAGTGAAATGCATCTGAAAGGTTATTACAATGGGATAACATCTCTAGTGGGAATAAAGCAAGAAGAAAATGGAGCTTTCAATCTTCTACCTCATTTGATTCATCATAAGGAAGAATTTTAAGGCTAGAAATCCATTAGTTTGTGTAAGGTCAATTTCACTTAACTCCATGTTAGTCTACTCATGGCAATTAGATGCAGAGAAATGGAAAGCAGCCTTGGGCTTAGAGAGCTGCCTACTAACAGCTGGCTTTGTCCATAGAAAACCTCAGCTACAAAGTATTCTTGGGGGATACACAACATTTCCTTTAGTTTCATTCACCTGCAGTTTGCCTACAAGTACAGAAACTAGTGTGTTCAATCAATTAATCAATGTTAACAAGGGTGGTCAATGACCATCTATCACTACAGTAGCCATTTTAATCTTCCTCCTCCCCCCTCAAATTCACTGTCTGAATCAAGTCTGCCCAAATGTCTTGTTCCTGCCAACAACCTCTTCCCTAGTATCTTCATTTCTATTATTTCCTCCCAACTTTCTACTATAACTTAATAAATATGCTTTTCAGTGAAAGGGCCAAACTGTAGTAGGAATCCTGAGGCTCTGAGATAACTTGAAGAATCAAGATTTTGCATTTGACTGGTTAAGCATCTTAAAAGAAATTAAAATATATATCCTGTCAAGTTCAAGAAGAAAATAAAAGCAACACAAATATTAAGTGAAGAATAATAATGGGTCATTAATTAGGTTATTAAAAAAGGAAGGGAAATTTTAGAAAATATCAATAAGCAAGCTGTTTGAAGAACCATAAACCATATAATTAACACTGAGCTAAAAAAAATTTATAAAACCGACCTATTTGACTCACTAAAAAAAACTGAGAAGACTCAAAAGAATAAGTCCTTGGTGAAGAAATAAACTGAGGAACAAAAGTCTCCCCCCCCATTCAAGAAGAAACATTTTGCTAACCTTATTAACTAGTTCCATGAAAACCAAAAGCTGGAGTTGATTCATAATGCTGACATTTGGGCTTTAACATAAGAACAGTATCAAGTAAGTGGGCATCTAGGTGCCTTTGTTGCAGGCAAATTTGATGACAACCCTTGTGGGGTTTGGTTATTATACAATGAATCACACTCTTTGGTGTCCAACTGAGGAGTATACCCTAAACCAATATATGAAAATACTGTATTTCATGGTTCTACAGGGATGAGGTTAAGAAACTGCAGGCTCTTCCCTTGGGATAACCCCAGAAACCTATTTTTTACTTTAAAGACAATGATTTTATATTGGTTTCTCAGGCTTTAGAGAAGATGCTAAATGGGCAAAATTTGAAGCTAGGAGAAAGCCTCTTCTAGGTGCAGAGCTTCCTACTCTTCTTAGTTCTCTTTGCATGTAATCTACTTTTAGAATCTCAGTATTTCCTGAGGTGACAACTCAGTAGTTATTCCATAAGAACTTGATTTACTAAGTTTCCTTTGAGAACCAACACTCTAGACAATCTGTGTTTGTCTCTCCATCTAATTTAGGACCTGCCAAATTCATATTAAAAGACTAAATGAAGGGAGTGGGCTGAAGTTAAAGAGTCTAGAAGTTTGGCAATGTTATTCCAAGAAACCTAACTCTAGAGGGAAAAAAGTGCTCTCATCTTCTTCACAATTAGAGTAGAGCTGCAAGGGAAAGACCTCATGTAGTTTAAACTCCTCACCCCACTTAATTAAGTAAACAAAACAGTGAGACTACTAAGCAATATTCTCAACTCACAATCAGGGAGGAATGTGAACAACTCCTCTTCCAAATCCAGTACTTTCCCCACTGACTCAAAATCCGACTGCAGAAATGGCAGTCAACAACTCTATTTCATTTTGAAACTCCAGCAAAAGAACTTAATACTAGGAGTAAAATTTAGGAATGCCCTTAAGGACCAAATGCCATCAAGTGATAACACTACACTTTCATGCATTTTTTATCCTTAAAGAGCATAAGGTGAAATTTTTTTCTATTAAAGTTATAAAAAAATGCACTGATTCAATTGAATGTGCAGCCTTCCTAGTGTCAAAGATTTCCTATGTGACAGCTATATTCTATTAGGCTACTATGCTTGCCATTTCAGCAGTTTCCTACCCACCAGACAATCTATCAGAAAAAAAGGTACTTAAATTTTTTATGTGTGGGATGGTAACTTCACATGAATTACATATGAAACACCACAATCTTGTTCTAATTAGTCACTGAGTCAAAACTTTTTTTCCCCCAAGTAAAATTTTTAAGTGGAATTTCAATTTAAAGGTCTCTGGGCAGGTTTTTATAATCCCCCAACCTTAAAGGACTTTGGGGGGAAAAGAGAAGACATTTTAAGCAACAATTCCTTTAAACAATAACAATTGGGTCTACATACTATGTAGCTATGTCAATGTGGGACAAACTGGAGAAACAAATGTTATTTACTTTCCATACCCAATATAATGACCTGTCTACTTACAATAGCAGTTAGCTATTAGCATCCAACTAGAAGCGAATCATAGGTACAAAAGTTCACAAGCTGATTTAAAAAGAAAAATTAGGTACAAAAACCCACTGACATTTTACCTACTTCCAGTGGGAAAAATTCCCAACAAAAATAAAAATCAATTAAGTGCTATGAACATCAAAGATGATTCTACTGGCTCACACCAGACTGATTCAACTTTGCCACACTTTCAGAATAGTCACAGCAGTACAGTTGAAAACAAAGCAATGAGTTTGGAGCTAAAAGACCTGGAATCAAATCCCAAGTCAATCTGACTTTACCTCAATTTGTTTTGGACTATATGACTCCTAAGGTCTCTTCCAGAAATCTAAGCTGTAGACACCAAGGATTAAAAATCAATCAATCAATCATATCCCAGTGCCTAGTACATACTAAAAGAAATGTGATTACAATTAAGGTCCTAGGATTTAGGATTAACCTTAAAACACTGGTTCTTTCAATGGGCTGTCCATCAATTAAAGAAACAGCACTTAGTATTATATTGCCAGTTAATGAATATGCTTGAATAAAACAGCTCATGGTGTATATTCCTGCCACCAATGCCTACAAAGCGAAAAATTTACAGTCCTTAACATGAAGAGCAATTTTGGAGACATTACACAGTGAGACTTTTTTGCCCCTGAAATGGTCTACTTCAAAGGAGGCAGCTTCTACGGAATCTTTTATAAGTCATTCATGTTCCTTGCAACTAAATGGGCAAGGGGCTGAGCTGGTCAAAGCTTGCCCGACGGAAAGGCCCCTCTTGCAAAGGTGGTCACTGAAGCCCTAACCTAGTACTAACAATTAACTCCTCCTCTCCCATATCAACCCTGTGAGGCAGCTAGTCAAAGATTAGGCCCAAATGAGGAAACTGAGGCCCAAAGTAAATGCCTTGATGATCATTACATGGCTACTATCAACAACTCACACCTCCACCTAGGTTAGACTGTAGACTGGGAAGGGCTCTGTATCATCTCCCAATTGTAAATGAGGACGTGAACAGAATGGGGATCATAAAGCTAATTATCAAGTAGAGTCCAAACCCACGTATGTGTTTTGCCTCATTTGTTAAGAATACTTGGGGTGTATTCTTACTGCATTAAGAAATATTTTTATTCCTATATATTTGACTTTAAGATTTGTCTTCAAAGAAATGAGTGGGCAAATAGGGAAAAAAAAATACTTCCACAGAAAGTGGGCCAATGAACATCCACAAGCTAAAGGGAAACGGAAAGGAGGGCCACAGTAGCTTCAATAAAAGAGGGTCTTAGAGCTTGTCCTCGGATAGCTTATTGTACCTAACAGTGCTTCCCAAACCCATGGCTCCACCTCTCCCCCGGGTGGGAATTGAGGGCCTTTGCAGCTTCGGGAAATTAAGATGCAACTCCAGGGAGGATTATAATTACTTTGGGGGAAGGGAGTGCATCCCAGGAGGGATTCCTGGCATCTTTTCCCCTCTTGTTAGGAGACAACCTGGTGTAGGACAAAAACTCCCTCTAAATTTAGTGTCTGGTCCTCGCAGTCCCTTACTACCAAGCCAGGAATTTGGCAAGTCATCCTCCTCTATATTCTATGCGTGCTGGGTAAGAGTAAGGAGAACTGGATTTGGGGTCACGGATGGGACCAACTCCCTTGTAATATACGGAGGAGGCCAGGGCTTTAGGGAACATTTTAGCTAGTTCAGGTTTCTTGCGCCCGAGTTCAGGAATCGAACCTGTACCTCCTGACTCCAATCAAGCACTGATTCCCACAGTGCCCTGCCCGGGGAGAGTCAACATCCACCTTCCCCGACCTCCCAACCGAGTCAGGCAATGCCTGGATTCCGCTTCCTCCACGGTCAGACCTTCATCAAGCGCCCGCTTTGTGCCGAGCGCTGGGGGGCACAAAGTCAAGCAAATGCCCCAACGAGGCCCTGCCCTCGAGGAGCTCACATTCTAACGGGGCCTCCACATCCGGGGCCATGTGCGGCCCCTCTTCCGGGCTCAGCATCCTCCGCCCGCCCCCCAGCCCGGCCGCCATTTTGTGCCCTTGGCGGCGGCAGTGGCGGCGGCGCGGGGCCCAAGATGGCTGCGGAGTATCCCCTCCACCTTCCCCCCCTCCCCCCGGCCCGGCCCCAGCTCGCGCTCGCCGCCATCTTTAACGGCCTCCCGCAACGGCTACGACCCGCCCGCCCGCCCCGCCGCCTCCACGTACCCGTTCTCCGTAGTTCTGCTCGCCGCTGTCGCTCATGCTGCTGCGGGGCTGCCTCGCTGCCCTGTCCTGCCGCCGCCGCTGCTGGATTTGCCGCCGCTGCTGCTGCTGTCGCCGCCGCTTCAGCTACTCGCTGCCACCACCGCCGCCTCGCCCGCTGCAGACTGACCTCCCGCCACCGCCTCGGCGTCCCGCTCTACTAGCGCCGGAAGTGACGGAGGGCCTTTTTACGTCGACCAGGGTCCGACGTGCGCGCGCTCGCACGGTGAGGAAAAGGAAGGAAGTGGCGTCACAACCGCCTCCCTCGCTCTGCGCGCGCTCTGGCGGGAAGGTAGCTGGGAGGAGCGCGCGCCTTTGTCGTTGGCGGAGCTGGG
>NC_058133.1:507414414-507450146 GCF_016433145.1 Gracilinanus agilis | reverse complement strand
GCCTGGATTCCGCTTCCTCCACGGTCAGACCTTCATCAAGCGCCCGCTTTGTGCCGAGCGCTGGGGGGCACAAAGTCAAGCAAATGCCCCAACGAGGCCCTGCCCTCGAGGAGCTCACATTCTAACGGGGCCTCCACATCCGGGGCCATGTGCGGCCCCTCTTCCGGGCTCAGCATCCTCCGCCCGCCCCCCAGCCCGGCCGCCATTTTGTGCCCTTGGCGGCGGCAGTGGCGGCGGCGCGGGGCCCAAGATGGCTGCGGAGTATCCCCTCCACCTTCCCCCCCTCCCCCCGGCCCGGCCCCAGCTCGCGCTCGCCGCCATCTTTAACGGCCTCCCGCAACGGCTACGACCCGCCCGCCCGCCCCGCCGCCTCCACGTACCCGTTCTCCGTAGTTCTGCTCGCCGCTGTCGCTCATGCTGCTGCGGGGCTGCCTCGCTGCCCTGTCCTGCCGCCGCCGCTGCTGGATTTGCCGCCGCTGCTGCTGCTGTCGCCGCCGCTTCAGCTACTCGCTGCCACCACCGCCGCCTCGCCCGCTGCAGACTGACCTCCCGCCACCGCCTCGGCGTCCCGCTCTACTAGCGCCGGAAGTGACGGAGGGCCTTTTTACGTCGACCAGGGTCCGACGTGCGCGCGCTCGCACGGTGAGGAAAAGGAAGGAAGTGGCGTCACAACCGCCTCCCTCGCTCTGCGCGCGCTCTGGCGGGAAGGTAGCTGGGAGGAGCGCGCGCCTTTGTCGTTGGCGGAGCTGGGAGGGAAGAGGGGCGGGGCGAAGGCTGCCAGGCGCCATGTTGTGAGGGACCCCTTCTCCACCCCCCCACCCCCAATAGCCACGACTCCCAGTCAAGGACCCTCCTTCCAGAGTGTCACTCGCTGGCTTTTCTTTGCGCAATGGATGTCTGCTTTTGGAAAAGGAACTGTGGAGAGGGCAGGAGATGCAGCTTGAGCCCGGGCTGATCTATATGCCAGACACTTCCTGACTCCAGGCTTTTACCCAGGCTGTGCCTTCTAACTATCTGATGGGAACCTCTCATTTTCCTGTTATTACATTTCACTATACCGTGCCTCAGATATTTGACAGGTAGCCTCTTGTTCCTTTTAACTTCCAGACACATGGAATGATATGAATGAAGAAGAGACTTTTAGACATTGCTGGCCATTGTGTATCTGACTTTTAAAAAACTTTTATAGCTTGAAATAAAGCCCTAGGTCATAGTATTTAAACGAGGCATTGCTCAGGCTCTCCAATGTCATTTTATCTATAAAAACCCTCCTTCACTCTCTAATCTTTGTTCAGGGTTATTTTTCTTCCTCCTAAACTTGGGCTTGAGGATACTAAAACCCAGATTTTTAACCTCTTAACATTTGAGCATTCATCTTTGTTCCCCTCCTCCCCCCCCCCCCCCAGCAACTCCAAAGAAGAGAGCTTTTCCGTGCTTCTTGAGGGCTGGACTTCCAGCACAGCCAGGAAAAGGGGGCCTGGCATTGGGGGAGCATCCAGGAAGAGCTTGCTAATGGCCCTTCCAGCCCCAGGCTCCTGTGGTCCTTAGATGGCTGTCAAGTCTGGACAACTGGACCTGCACATCTCCTCCCCATCCTCCATCCTCCATCCTCCATTCCCCCCACACACACACACACCCCCACAGCGATCCTTCTCTGTCTTTCTACAGCGCAGGCACCGTATCCTTCTTCCTGTACTGAGACCCCAGCCTCTCCCGCCTTCATCCCTCTCCCAGAAGCCAAAATGATCATCTAAAACATTCATTTAGATGAATGAACATCTAAAACCCAAGCATAACTCGGGTGATGTGTCACTTTGAGAAAAAAAAAACCATAATTTTCCGATATTTATAGTTTAACAAAAATGTATAATTGTAATATATAACTGTATTTAATAAACCAAAATAGATAGATTAATATAGGTAGGATTATCATCTATAGTGCACAGAGTGTCTACACTACACTACAGCAAATGTTTCATCCTTGGCATGTAGCCACGTACTTCTCTCTATACAGCTGTGTGTCATCAAAAATGGCTAAGCGTGTCAGGCATGTCATAGGTTTGCCATCACTAATCTAAAACAAGTATGAGACAATGAATACCCTTCTCTGCTTCGGAAATTCCTGAGGCTGGCTCTTGCCTTTAGAGCACAAAACAAAATTCTCTTTGGCATTTACAACCCTTCCCAAGGAGCTCAAGGCAGCCTTTGGAAACCCACTGCCCAATCCTCATCCTCCTCTCTTTGCTGAGAGATAAGATTCCCTCTGGGACCCTCCAGCACCCTGAAAGTCTCAGCTCAAATGTCTCTTCTTGCAAAGACTTTTTACTTATTCCTCCAGTGTTAACATCCCTCCTGCAAATTCCCATTTGGCTGAAAACTTATGGTGTTTTCCCCACCCCTAGTGCCATGTAAAGGCACTTTTGAAGGGAGGGACCTTTAGATTTCCTAACCTGGCACAGTCCCTGGCCAATAGTAGGTTGTCACTTAATAAATGTTTAGCAGTTCATGAAAATTGGTGAAACCATTGTATAAAGTCAGTTGGGATGAAGAGCCCCAGGAAAAGGAGAATGGAATAAGACCAGAGTGTGGGAGGAAGCATTCTAAAGGAAAGGGAAGCCAACTTTCCCTGGGCTCTGGGCCAGGAATCAGTCATGGCTCTGTTCACGTGACTTCTAGGAATCACAAATGCTTGAACACTGTGGATTTCTGGAGGACCTGCTGCTCTTTGGTGGCATAAATGCCACAAGAACAGCCATTCTGGAATAGTCTGGTGTGATCCAGGCTGAGGGATGGCGTCTAAGGGCTGTTTGAGTCCCTGTATGGCTTTAAACTCTGAGAGACTCCTAGAATATGGGCAGTGTGCGTGTGTTAGCATCCCAAAAGTCTGGTGGGAATAAACTTGCTGGAAAATAATTCAACCAGTTCTTTAATGCCCTGTTACATACAGGGTTCCACGCTAAAACTGGAGACTAGAAGGCAGAACTTTGGGCTTACTTGGACTGGATCCAGGCTTAGGAACAGCCCTAAATGATATTTCTTTTGGCTCCTTGTCCCCACCCAGAACTGACTTTGAGGTGGAACTCACGTCTCCGCCTCCACAAAAGTGGTTAAACAGGGAACCCAGCTTGTAAACATGTGCTCAAAGAAAGGTAGAAGACACATTCTCCTTTTCTTTTGGGTGACTAAAGTCCTCGGTGCCATTTTGGGCCTGGGGTCCCAAAAAGGGAAACATTTTGTGGCTGAATGAACTGTTTGTGGGTCCTACACTGTTCCAACTAAGTCAAAGCAAAAGTAGATTACCTATGGGTAATTTAGTTGTTTTTTGATATTTAGTTATTTTTTGTTTGTTATTTAGTTTTTGTTATTTGTTATTTAGTTATTTTGTCATTTAGTTGTTGTTGTTGTTTTTTTTCAGTTGACCCAATTTAGGTTTTCTTGGTAAAGATACTAGAGGGACTTGCCATCTTCTCTAGCTCATTTGACAGATGAAGAAGCTGAGGTAAACAGTTAAGTGACTTGCCCATGGCCACACAGCTAGTAAGTACCTGAGATTAGATTTGAACTCTGGTCTTTCTGACTCCAGGAGTTCTCTCCACTTCACTGTCTGGTAGCTTTACTTGTTTCCTAAATGCAGGGTAAGGATGGGGGTCTGGGAGTGGGGATAAGAAGAATCTTCTTTTCTTTTCAAGACATAAGTGCCTTAAAATGGATAAAATATCTGGGGGTCAATCTACTAAAGTATGCTGAATCCTTATGTAGTTTTAATTATAAAATGTTCCTTAAAGAATTAAAATAAAATAAAATAAACTTCAATAGCTAGAGAGTGTTCATGGCTGGGCTACGGCAATATAATGACAATACTTAATTTATAGACTTTTTAAATTTGAAGATTTTAATTTCCTAATTACATGTAATAATTTCCAACTTAAATGTTCTGAAATTATAAGATCCAAACTATTCCTTCTCTTCCCCTACTCAGAGATGGTAAGCAATTTGATCTGGCCATACATGTATTATCATGCAAAACACACTTCCATAGCGGTCGTTGTCATGAGAGCTCACTCATATGAAACCAAAATCCCCAAAGAAACCTGTAAGTACACTGATAAGAAAAATCATATGCTTTGATCTACATCCAATTGACTCCAGCAGTTATTTCTCTCGAGATAGAGAGCATTCCCCATCATAAGTCATTCAGAATTGTTCCATATCATTGCATTGCTGGAGTGGCCAAGTTTTCACAGTTGATCATCCTGCTCATCATTCTTTCTTTCTTCCTTTCTTCCTTTCTTCCTTTCTTCCTTCCTTCCTTCCTTTCTTTCTTCCTTTCTTCCTTTCTTCCTTTCTTCCTTTCTTCCTTTCTTCCTTTCTTCCTTTCTTTCTTTCTTTCTTTCTTTCTTTCTTTCTTTCTTNTTTCTCTCTCTTTCTTTCTTTCCTTCCTTCCTTTTTTTTAAACCCTTACCTTCCTCTTATCATTATACTGGAAGGCAGAAGAGTGGTAAGGGTAGTCAATGGGGGTCAAGTGACTTGCCCAGGGTCACACAACTAGAAAGTATCTGAGGCTGGATCTGAACCCAGGACCCCCTGTCTCTAGGCTTGGCTCTTAATCCACTGAGCTACTCAGCTGCCCCCTGCTCATCATTTCTTATAGCACAATAGTATTCATTACCAACATATACCATGATTAGTTCAGCCATTCCCCGGATGGGCATCCCCTCAATTTCCAATTCTTTGCCACTACAAAGAGAGCAGCTATAAATATTTTTGTACAAGTAGGTTCTTTCCCCTTCTTGATTATCTCTTTGGGATACAGACTCAGTAGGGGTGTTACAGTGTTGCAGGATCAATGGGGGGGTATACTTTGTTTTATAACCTTTTGTGCATAGTTCCAAATTGTCCTCCAGAATGGCTCAGTTCACAAGTGTATCAGTTCACAACTCCCCCAACAATACATTTGTGTCTCAATTTTACCACATTCCCTCAGATAACTTATCACTTTCTTTACTGTCATATTGGCCAACCTGATAGGTGTGAAGTGGTCCCTCGGTTTTGTTTTAATTTGCATTTCTCTAATCCAGAGTGATTTAGAACATTTTTTCATATGATTATTGATGGCCTGCTTTCTTCATCTGAAAATTGCTTGTTCATATCCTTTGACCACTGGTCACCTGGGGAATGGCTTGTTTAATTTATAGGTCTGATGCTATATTGATCAAACTACCAAAGAGCTATTTTACAGTTAGATAAAATAAGAACAAGATTCGTTTTAAGAACAAAAGATCTACATATTTAGTAAGCACCTACTATGCGGAAGCAGTGCTGGGTTCTGGGGATACAAGTACAAAAAATGAAACAATATAGCACAATTGTAAAATGAATAAATAGAAATAAATGGAACAAAGTAAATACAAGATAGTTTGAAAGGGAGGGCACCAGCAATTGGGAGAGGACTATCTCACTGAAAAAACAACTGTCTCAGAAAATAGATCCAGTCTATGGAAAAGATGCTCTCCACATTCAGAGGAAGAACTACAGGAGTGGAAACAAAGAAGAAAAGCAGCTGCTTGAACACATGGGTTGATGCAGACATGATTGGGGATGCCGACTCGAAACGACCACACCAATGCAATTATCAACAATATGGAAATGGGTCTTGATTGATGACACATGTTACAACCAGTGGAAATGCGCGTTGGCTATGGGGGGTGGGAGTGGTGAAGGGGGGGTGAAGGGGAAAGTAAAAATATGAATCATGTAACCATGGAAATTTTTTCTAAAAAATAAAGTATTAAAAAAAAAAGAATCCAGGAGAGATAACCTAAGAATCATTGAATTGTCTGAAAGCCGTGAACACCATATTCAACAAAATTATCAGAGGTAGCTGTTCCATTGTTCTTAAACAAGAGGGGAAAAGAGTAATTGAAAGAATTCATTGATTCCACCTGAAAGAAATCCCAAAATTTAAAACCCTGGGATTATTGTAGCCAAATTCCAGAATTCTCAGGCCAACGAGAAAATACTACAAGAAGCTAAGAAAAAAATCAACAACAATTCAGATACAATGAAGCCATAGTCAGGATTACACAATACCTGCTAGCTTCTACATTAAAGGACTAGGAGGTGTGGAATATGATAATCCCCAAGGCCAAACATTTAGGACTAGAACTAAGAATCATCTACCCAGTGAAAGTGACCATAATACTCTACAGGCAGAAATGTGTATTTAATGAAATAGAAGACTTCTAGGCACTCTTGGCGAAGCAACCGGAGTTGATAAGAAAATTAGATGATCAAATCGGACACTCAAGAGAAGCATAAAAAGGTAAACAGAAAAGAAGAAGATCAAGGCATCCAATAGGGTTAAACTAATCATATATCTTCATGGGAAAGTAATAACCAGGAGATTTAACTTGTCTATGACATAAGAGATACATAAGATACTTAAGATAAAGGTAATCAAGGGAAACAAGGTGTTAAGCTGATTACATTACTACATAAGAAGGTGATAACTAAAATACTTAAGCTATCTATGACACTTATAATACTTAAGGTACCTAGAGTACTTGGGATATTTAAGGTACTGAAGATACTTAAGACTTTATCACTATTAAGGCAGTGAATAGGAACAAACATAGAGTAGTGATCGTAGTAACCTAGTGTTAACCCAAAAGATTCAAGCTTTTGGAAGAACTCATTATTTGACAAAAACTTTTGGGAAATCTGGAAAACAGTATGGCAGAAAGTAGGCACAGACCAACACCTCATCCCATATATCAAGGTAAAGTCAAAATGGATACATGATTTAGAAATAAATGGTGATACCATAAACAAATCGGGGGAGCATGGAAGAGTTTACCTGTTAGATCTATGGATAAGGGAAGAATTTATGTCCAAAAAAGACACAGAGAACATTACAAGATGTAAAATAGATAACTTTGACTACATTAAATTAAAAAGTCTTTGCACAAACCAAACCAATACAACCAAGATTAGAAGGGAAAGAAGACAGAAAAAATTTTATAGCAAATGTCTCTGACAAAGGTCTCATTTCTCAAATATATAGAGAACTGAGTTAAATTCATAAGAGTAGAAAGCATTCCCCAATTGACAAGTTGTCAAAGGGTTTGAATAGGCAATTCTTAGATGAAGACATTAAAACTATCTTTAATCGTATGAGAAATGCTCAAAATCACTATTAATTAGAGAAATGTAAACTAAATCAATTTTGAGGTATCCACTCACATCTCTCTGACTGGCTAATATGACAAAAAAAGGAAAATGTTCGAAGAATGTGATAAAATTGGGACAACAACAATATTGTCTTAGGATTAGTACTACTACATATCAGTTCCAAGGCAGAAGAGGGGTAAAGGTTTAGTCAGTTGGGGTTAAGCAACTTGTCTAGGGTCACACAGCAAGGAAGTATCTAAGGCCAGATTTGAACCTAGGACCTCCCATTTCCAGGCCTGGCTCTCTATCCATTGAGTCACCTAGTCTCCTTCTAATATGCTGTTGGTAGACATGTGAACTGAAACAACCATTACCCAACTGACAAAGAGATCAAGGATAGGGGAAAAGGACCTACTTTGTACAAAAATATTTATAGCATCTCTTTCTGTGGTGGCAAAGAACTGGAAACTGAAGGGATGCCCACCAACTGGAGAATGACTAAATGAATTGTAGTATGTGATTGCAATGGTATACATGATCATAAGAAATAAAGAACAAGATGATCACAAAAAATTTTGGAAAGAATTATATGAAATAATGTAAAGTGAAGAGAACAGAACCAGAACACTGTACATAGCAACAACAATAATGTACAATGGTCATCTGTGAATTAATTAATGGTTATCAGCAATACAAGGATCTAGGACAACTCCAAGGGACTCATAATGAAAAAGGCTATCCACTGTTGTAGAAGGAATAGATGAATCTGAAGGCAGATTGAAGCATGCCATTCTTTGCTTTATTTCCTCCATGAAATTTTCTCTAGTGTAAATGATTTCTTCTGTGTTCTAGCTCTGTAGTCAGTTGGAAGGAACATATTACCAAGCACTCAGGTGTGAGTGGTCAGAGATAGACTCACCAAAATTTCCATGTATTTAGATTGGATTCAGGTAGATAACATCAATGCTAGCTTCCAGGACCAGACCTTTGTTGGTCAGTCTCACCATTATAAATATATGCAAAGAACATTGAAATCTTAGCATATATTAATGTCAGTTTTCATAATGATCATGCTATCTTTGTGATTATCAATTGTTATTATATGAGATAAACATGATATTTAGGTCAATAGCCTGAACAGAGGGTGAGGTACCATATAGTCCTTTCTTGAGAAAGTGCTTAGGTGACGGCAGAGAGAATTCAGGGCACTGTCCACTTGAATTCTTTTTCATTAAGATAACCTTCTTGACTTCTTACTTGCCACCTTGTGGCTAATTTTCCAACCAGGCAGACCAAAGAATAATAATTATTATTATTTATATTACTCTTTAAGATTTTCAAAGCACCTTATAGAGATATAAAAATGCTCAAAGAAATAATCTATCCAGAAGACCAGGATTCCTCTGCTGTTATGCTAGCATCTTAAGGTAGAACACTGGATTTGGAGTCAGGAAGGCCTAGGTTAAAAACCTGGGTCAGCCACACGAACTGATGCAAAGTGAAATAAGCAGAACCAGGAAAACATTGTATACAGTAACAGCAATATTATAGAATGATCAACTGTGATAGACCGAGCTACTATCAGAAATACAACGATCCAGAACAATTCTGAGGGATTTATGACAAAGAATCCTATCCCCCTCCAGAGAAAGAACTGCTGGAGTAGGAATACAAATCAAAGCATACTATTTTTCACTTTTTTATTTGGGTTTATGTTTTGGGGTTTTGGTTTCATATTCACTTTCAGAAATGAACAGCATGGAAATATGTTTTGCATGATAATACATGTATAACCCAGATTGAATTGCTTGCCAGTTCCAGGAGAGGAAAGGGAAGGGAAGGGGGGATAAAGTTCAATCATATAACTTTGGAAAGCTTATGTGAAAATTTGTTATTACATGTATTGGTAAAAAAAATTAAAATACAAAAATCCTGGGTTAGACTTACTGTGTGACCCTATGTATATCACTTAATCTCTGACTGCCTCAATTTACTCATCTGCAAAAGGGGGATAATTAACTACCACACCAATGCAACTATCAACAATTTGGAAATAGGTCTTGATCAATGACACATGTTAAAACCAGTGGAAATAGGCATCAGCCATGGGGGGGGAGGCTTGGGGAAAGAGCATGAATTATGTAACCATGTTAACTTTTCTAAAAAATAAATATTAATGTTTAAAAAAGGGGGGGAGATAATTGTATCTGTTTTCCAGAGTTGGGGTGAGGATAAAATGTGATCTCTATAAAGTGCTTTGAAAATCTTAAAGAGCAATATAAATAATAATAATTTTGCCTGGGTAATGTTGGTGATCCACAATATTTCTTGGACCTCCTAGACAAGGCTATAGCTTGATGGTGGAAAAGGACAGATATAGACCAAGTCAGATGATCTACATACTTGTCTTGTAGAAGTTGGAATTGCAGCTAAGGACCCTTTAAAGAACTTTCCTGCTCCTCCTGCCAGAGGAGCCTGGGGACTCTGGGTTGTTTGGCATAAAAGTAGGAGACTGGCATTACCCAATGGATATTTATGGGATATGTAATACAATATATCACATATTTATAATATTTTTGTCATTAAACAATTTTTTCTTATCTATGACTTTAGGTTTTATATTGCCCTTGTTTCCAAATATATCCCTTTGAAGAGAGCCATCTCTTGTAAGAAAGATTATAAAAGGAAAAGGAAAAGAAGCAATTCCACCAAACCAAACAAAACACCACCAAAACAAACCCCCCAAACAACCCAACACATTGACCTTGACTGGTAGAGTATGATATTCTTCCTTCATACCTAGATTTCTGTCTTAGCGTGAAAGGTATATGGTGCATTTTCTCAACTCTTCCCTGGGGCCAATCTTGCTTATCATAATTGCAGTGCTCAAATCTCTCTTTGTTGTGTGGGTGGTTTTTCCCTCTGTACATTATTGTAGTCATTGTTTTCCTGGTTCTGTTTACCATCCTCTGCAGCACTGGATCATATAACGCATCTTATGTTTCTCTGAATTCTCTATTTTGATTGTTTCTCACAATGCAATGATAGTATAATAGTCTATTTCATTTAGGTACCACTTTGTTTAGCCATTCCCCAAATGATGGGCATCTACTGTGTTTCTGGGTCTTTTCTACCACAAAAAGGACTGTTAGAAAAGTTGTTTTTCATTACTTTCATTTTTGGTGATTTGGCATAATTATTCATAGGGTTCTTAACAGTTTGCAGCTCTATTTATGACAATTGATTGTTCACGTCCTTTTTGATCATTTATCCATTGAAGATAACTTTTTTCTCATAAATTGTATATTTCTGTATATCTTGGGTATCAGGTCTTTATCACAGATATTTAATGCAAAAATACTACCAATTGTTTTTTTCCCCTTTTTTATCCTAGCTACATTGATTTTACTTATGTATAACATTTTATATTTCATATATACAAAATTATCTATTTAATCTTTTGTGATCTGTTATCCCTTGTTTGGTAAGACATTTTCCCTGTAATCATAGCTGTGGAGGGTGCCTGAATTAATTCTCTTCTAATGTTTTTATGTTATCACTTTATTTTCACATTTCACATCCATTTTAAGTTTTCTCTGGCACGAGGTATAAAGCAATGGTCTAAACAGGATTTCTGCCAAACTGTTTTCTTGTTTTCTCACTACTTACTGTTGAAAGGAGGGCTATACCCCAAGCAATACATGCTTTTCAGGATTACTTAACACTTTTTTTAGCTCAAGCATTGATAATTCTTGTTTAGGTCTTTTTATTAATTAACTTGAGATTTAAAAAAAAAAAACCAATACCAGTTTTGATAGTTACAACATATAATATAACTTGAAGTCTGGACATACTATTCCCTAGTTCCTGGTTT
Source organism: Gracilinanus agilis (assembly GCF_016433145.1). Lineage (NCBI taxonomy): Eukaryota > Metazoa > Chordata > Mammalia > Didelphimorphia > Didelphidae > Gracilinanus > Gracilinanus agilis. Next base: position 507,439,102 of record NC_058133.1, on the reverse strand, counting down.
TTCTGTGTTTTCTCCTTGAGGTAGGGGTACTTGTTTTGGTATCTGAACAAATAGCAGACTACTCTATAGTTCTTACTTAGTTTCTAGGTTTTCATTAGTTCTCTTGAAATTCTAGACTTGTTGGTCCTTCAATGAATTGTATTTGGGGGTAGGGGTGGGGAGAGGAATCAGTTCTTGCTCCTTAAAGTGGAATCCATAGTTTTCCAAAGTGCAATTTGTATTATGGGAAGTATATCCAGATCCTTTTCTATTTTTTTGTTTGGGCCCATAGTTCCTATTCTTCTTAGGTCTTGGTTGACCTGTTCTTCTTGTTATTCAGTTATGTGACCCCATTTTAGAGTTTTCTTGGTAAAGGTACTAGAATGGTTTGCCATTTCTTTTTCTAGATCATTTTACAGATGATGAAACTGAGGCAAACAGGATTAAGAGACTTGCCCAAAGTCCCTCAGCTCTTAAGTATCTGAGGCTTTATTTTATTTTCATTTATTTATTTGGTTTTAAAACCTTATCCTCCATCTTAGAATTAATACTGTGTATTGGTTATAAGGCAGAAGAGTGGTAAGGGAGGGTGTGAAAGGAAACTCTTGGTTCTCTTTGTCTATTCTGAGTTTGCACTTATAAAAAGAGAATCTTTTATTCTCTTTTCCTAGTTGGAGTTAACACTTTGGTTAACAATAACTTAAGTACCCCTACTTAGTACCTCACTAAGATTGTGAAGACAGGATTAACTCTCCTTGGCTACCTTTTGATTGAATCAACAAAAACTTGAACTAGGTGGAGGAGCTGAAAAGCACTTAGAAAATTCACACCCTCAGAAACTGAAACTGTGAATCCTTTTGATGAGAATTTACCCCTTCAGAAAGTGAGAAATGGATCCCACAGACACTAGTGTCTGGGCAGTTTCAGCTTGAGTCATCTCATCACCTTGACCTACCTCTTGAAGGGAACTTGGGTGAGTGAATAGATGGCTTTCCTTTCTCATCTTTTGGAGAGTTTAATTACAACTGAAGGTCAACAAGTCTTGACTGAGTGAAGCACCAGAGAAATATTTAAATAGATAGACTTAGATAGATGAAATGTCTTCTCTACCTTTCTTTATTTCTCTACTTTCACTCTTTCAATCTCTTTTATAAATAAAAGCTATTAAAAGTCATTTTGACTTTGAGCAATAATACTTTAAATTGGTGACTATCATATTATTTACAATTTTCATATATTTTAGTCCAGTGATGGGCAAACTATGGCCAGTGGGCCATATGCAACCCCCCTCCCAAATGTTCTATCTGGCCAGTGACATTATTCCTAATCTGACGAATACAATGAGTAGGATACAATACAATGAAACTTTGAAAGAGTTGTCTTAGAAACAGACTGACAGATGAGCATTTCCTTTCCTTTGGCCCCCTCTTTAAAAAGGTTGCCCTTCACTGTTTTAGTCAAACCATTAAAATTTAATTCCTACATATTTTGGCAACCATTAAGTTTTAACCCTTACAAGGGCTAGGCAATGGGGGTTAAGTGACTTGCCCAGGGTCACACAGCTAGGAAATGTCTGAGGCCAGATTTAAACCCAGAATCTCCTGTCTCTGGGCCTGGATCTCAATCCACTGAACCACCTAGCTGTCCCCCTGAGATTTGATTTTAACTCATAAAGATGAGTCTTCCTGATTCTAAGCCCAGTGCTTTATTCACTGTGCTATGTAGTTCCCTAACTGGATGTACTTTTTAGGATACTGATATTTTGGGGCTCCTTTAAGAGTAATCCTAGATATAAGGCTGAATTATATCTGAGGATTTCTTACCTACAATGGATTCTTTCTCATAGGATTACAAATTTCTTCCAACCCTTTCATTTTATAGATGGGAATGTTGAATTTGCTTGCGATCACAAGGTAATAAGTTTTGGACCTGGAATTTGAACTCATATATTCTGACTCTAAAGCCCTTTCCATCATGTTGGCACTAACCACATTCATGAACTTTTTGCACTTCTCAAATGAATAGGACTTCCCCTATTGAACTGAGGTTACTTGGTTGAAATATGAACATTAGTTCATTGAAATCTATTTAAATAGTTTGTGGTTGCTCAGACACCAGGAGCACTGCCTTGTGGGAGCTATATGCACTATGATTCCACGGTAACTGAATCAGGGTGATTGACAGGAAACTGAATCTTCTCCCCGGGTGTCTGATAAGCAGAGGAGAAGGTGGAAAATGTCCTAACCACACTTCAAGCCTTGATTGAGATGTTCTGTCCTTGAGTGTGTGGTTGTGTCTTTCACAACTGAATGTGATTGAAGGCAAATCTTTGTAGACTTATAGGATTATAAAACAGTAGACTATAAACCGGAAGGGGTCTTAGAAGATGTCTTATTCTCTCATTTTAGATCTGAGTAAACTTAGACTCAGAGACTTGCTCAGGGTCACATGGAGGTTCATTGATAGTCACATAATTAGTCATTTGGCAGTTGCCCAATGTATCCTAACCATGATCATTGGGTACCATCAGGGAAATGAAAAGGTGCCTCTCTAAGCCTCAACACCTTGTCTGTAAAATAAAAGGGTTGGTCCAGTGACTTTTAAAGTTACTTCTAGCTCTAAATCTATGGTCCTTAGGACCAGATATGTGGGGATGTACAAGTAATTATGTCTTGAGGGTTCTTTTAGATTCTCATGCTGGCAGCTATCTAGAAGAACAAACTCAGAGAGCTGGAGCTGGAAGTGATTTTAGAAGTTCTCAAGTCTAACTCCCCAACTCTGAAGTTGTTCATTCAGAATCAGGATCTGTTGGGCCAGAATGGAACAGCCATTAATCAAGAGATGCACTTACAGCTTGATATTGTAGAGTAGGACTTCTTAATCCGAGGTCTGTGAAATTGGCTTTTTTTTTAAATACTGTGATAACTGACCCAAGAATACTGCTGTTGGGTTTGTTCCCCAGAGTGATCTGGGGAAAAAGGAAAAGAAACTTTAGGTTCTAAAATATTTATAGCAGCTCTCTTTGTGATGGCAAAAGAACAGGAAATTGAAGGGATGCCCATCAATTGGGGAATGACTAAATAAGTTGTGTCATATGATTGTGATGGAATAAGAATTGTGGATGACTTTTTTATAAAAACATGGAAAGACCTACATGAAATTATGAAGAGCAAAATGAGTAGAACCAAGAGAACATTATATCCAGCTATAGAATTCATGTTTGAAGAATAACTAGTGAATGTTCAACTCCAAAGAAAGAACTGCTGAATAGAAACATGAAAGACATAGTTCATATGTATGTATACTTCTTCATCAACTGCTTTCTCTAGTGCAGAGAGGGGAGGGAGGAAGGGGGATACCTAGAAATCTTCATGTAACCAACAAACAATTAATCTTTTTTTTTGCATCCCAAAGCATTATTATTAAAAAATCTCCATAGGCTTTGCCAGACTGCCAGAGGTGTCCATGACAAGTGAAAGACTCTCCTGTTGTAGAGAAGCCAGATGGACAAATAGCCTCAGAGAGGGGTCGGTGAGGATCCCTCTGATTTTCATTACTATGGGTGATACTCCATTCATTTCCATGTGAATAGGTCTACCAGGGTCCCAAATAAATACCCCCATTTGAGATGGTCCCATAAGAAGCCAGGAGATAGATGTCTAGGACTTGTCAGCAATATGTTCTAGGCCGATGCTGCCTGTCTCTGGAAGGTGGGAGAGTCTCCTTCTGTCCTATCCGCCCATTGAAGGCTTTACTGGGAGCACCTGAGTAGCCACTCTTTTGGCAGTGATAGGAGAATAGAGTGTTCTTCTTACAAAGGACTCTTGGTTGAATAACTAAAACATCACAGTTACTGACTAGGACACAATGTCATCTTTCTCCATCCGGTGGAGCCAGACGTTGCAGATTCACTGGGTTTTATGGGTTTGAAGGATTAAATATCCTTAGAATTTTCCCAAAATGAAGAGGAAATTGAATGATCTGGGAACAGGGTCATGGAAGAAGATAGATGTGCATATAGCCACCATATAAGGTTACAGCATTTACAACTTATAACTAGTGGCCCTGAAACATCAATTTTCTCCCTTTAAAATGAGGGAGTTCAATGAAATGGCCTCTGAAATAGCTGCCAGCTCCAGATTTATAATCTTAGGACCCCATTCTAGGGGCAGAACCCTGAATCATCCAAGGGTAGTCAGAAGGGGTGAAATGGTATTGTCAATCAGTCAGTCAATAAACATTTATTAAGGATTTACTCTATGCTAGACACTATGCTAAGAGCTCAGGATATAAAAGGAGAGAAAAAACATTCCCTGCCCTCAAGGAGCTCACAGTTTAATTTGGGTGACAGTACTTAAACAGCTAGGCACAAACAAGTTACACCTAAGATAAACTGGAAGTAAATAAGAGAGAGAAGGCAAAAAAATGTTATGTTTATAGCAACCAGGATCATTAATTTGGACTATAAGTTTGTTCATCCACAGGGACAATATAAGTGAGATTAGTTGAAAAAACTGACAAATTGATAATGGTATTTTTATTGGATTTAGGAAATAGAGGGTTGGTCAGCCAGGTGGCTCAGTGAATAGAGAATCAGGCCTTAATTTGGGAGTATCTGGATTCAAATCTGGCCTCAAACACTACCTAGCCGTGTGAACTGGGCAAGTGACTTAAATTCAATTATTGTTCCTTTGCCTTAGATCCAATATTTAGTATCAATTCTAAGACAGAAAGTAAAGGTTTAAAAAAATAGAGGGTTGATAGCTTATGTAAGGATTGCTCAAACAAGTAACCAATCCATAGTGATAATTGCCTCATATTTGTCAGGCCTGGTGTTAGGCACTGGCCGGGGGGACAAAAATAGAAATAAAACAATCCTACCTTCAAGGAGCTTACATTCTACCTGTGAAAACAACTAGAATATATATAAATATGCATAACATATTTAAAAAAGGAAATTCAAAAAGCAGAAAGTAATTCAAGAGGCAGCTAGATGTCTCAGTGGATAAAGAGCCAGGACTGAAGGTCCTGGGTTCAAATTTGACCTCAGGCACTTCTAGCTGTATAACCCTGGGCAAGTCACTTAATCCCCATGGCTAGCCCTTACTACTCTTCTACCTTGAAACTAATACACAAGATTGATTCTTAGATGAAAGGTAAGGGTTTTAAAAAACAAAAATAAAAACAAAAAAATTAAAGAGAGTAAATACAGGCACTTACTACATGCCAGGCACTGTGTTAAGCTCTGGAGTTAAAAGGAAAGGTAGACATAGTCCTGGCCCTCAAAGAGCTTCTGTTCTAATGGGAGAGACAGCCCATACATAACTGGACATTTATAAGATGCAGATAGAGTAGATGAAAAGAAGGAAACAAATATTTAACTACCTACTAGATTAAGTACTTGATAAATATTATCTCATTTGATCCTCCTCCAGCCCTTTAAGAAGGCTGGCTGCTATCTGTTACTCTCACTTTCCAGATGCAAAACTTGATTTGCTCAGGGTCTCACAGCTAGCAAGTATCTGAGGTCAAATTTGAACTCAGATCTTCATGATTTCAGGCTCAGTGCTGGATTATCTAAAGTGCCATCCAGCTGCCTCTGGTGGCCATCTGCAAATACACTGCCTTAGAGGGGAAGGTACTAGCAACTAGGGTGGACTCCCTCTGGTGGCCATGGTGAGAGTTGCACAGGATGGGCGGGCATGGATGGGTTGCAATTTGCATTGTTGGAAGAAACTCCATGAAATTAAATCTCCATGTGGATATTCTGAGAGAAGTACAGAGGAAAGGTCAGTAATGGACAATAATGGATTTCTTTGTTTTTTACGTCTCCTTCCTTTTCTTTCCCCTCCCCTTGGAAGGAACTGCTTTGTGTAGTGCTTAATAAATACTTGTTGCTTGATTGATGATTGAAAAGAAAGAGAAAAAATACAGTTAAGTTAAGAGAACCAACACATTAAATAAGACAAATGGGGTAAGGAGTTTTCAGCACATCAGTTTGGAGAAATAGTCTCAGTTTCCTTTAAAACTGTCCATTTTGTCATTTCTTACGGCACGAGACTCTCCTGTTTCATTCATATGCAATGATGCCTGTGGCCATCCCCCAAAAGAAGGCCACCTCCTTAGTTTCCAATTTTGAGATGCCAGTGAAAGAGTCGCTAGATATATATTTTGTACAGGCAGGACCTTTTCCTCTTTCTTGAATTTTGGTAGGGGATAAGCCTAAATAAAGAGTGCGCTAACTTTCTAGGCATATTTCCAAATTGTTCCCCAGGTACATTCTTGTTGAGTGGGTTGCTATTTGTTCTCTTGGTGGTGGTTGGCTTCCTTAGTACTCAAAGAGGATCAAAATCACTGGGAGGCAGCTGGGTATCTCAGTGGATAGAGAGCCAGACCTAGATATGGGAGGTTTAGGTTCAAACCTGGCCTCAGCCACTTCCTAGCTGGGTGACCCTGGGCAAGTCACTTGACCCTCGTTGCCTAGCCCTTACCACTCTTCTGTCTTGGAACCAACACACAATATTAATTCTAAGGTGGAAGGTAAGGGTTTAAAACAAAACAACATCACTGGCCATATTTTTTGGCCTCACACAGAAACTGGATTTAAGTGAGGCAGAGCTGCAGTCATCAACCTCACTGTCTCTTCCAGAGTTATCAAAATCCAGTACCAAGACAAGAGTCAAAACAACTGGGGATGGCCTGGAATGCGGTGGAAAGCCTTGGCTTCTTTGATGCTTAACTAAGCTTTTTTTTTTTTTTTTTTTTTTAAACCCTCACCTTCCATCTTGGAGTCAATACTGTGTAATTGGCTCTAAGGTAGGCAATGGGAGTTAAGTGACTTGCCCAGGGTCACCCAGCTAAGAAGTGTCTGAGGCCACATTTGAACCCAGGACCTCCCGTCTCTAGGGCTGGCTCTCAATCCACTGAGCTACCCAGCTGCCCCACCTAACTAAGCTTTAAACATTCCCACAGTGCCTGCCTTTGCTGCTTTCATGGCTACTGGAAGAAATTGTTCTCGTCTACCTCTTCCACCAGGTGAAGTCTTCACTTGCCAGAGGCAGACGCCTCCCTAAATGTTAAAAATAAGGGTCTTTACCTGTAAAGGAAAAGATAGGAAAGCCAAGATTCTGAGCATAATTGATTTACTCTAAGTCCACACGTTATATTAAATCAGTGGCCACTGATCTCCCATCAGATCAGAGACAAATGATGTACAAAGCTTCTTTTTAAGGTGAAAAAAGAGGACCTGAGAAGAGGAGAGGAGATTTTACAGTAGGGGCGACACAGTGCTGGGAAGATTAAGGTATTACATACAGTACGTTAAAATGATGGGAGGGGCAGCTAAGTGGTTCAGTGGAGGGGCAGCTGGGTAGCTCAGTGGATGGAGAGCCAGGCCTAGAGACAGGAGGACCTGGGTTCAAATCTGGCCTTAGACACTTCTTAGCTCTGTGTGATCCTAGGCAAGCCTTGGAAGCAATACTTTAGTATCAATTCTAAGACAGAAGGTAAGAGTTTAAAAAATGATGCAGTCTATGTAACTCCAAGGAACAGAGAAGGTGAAAGTTTACTCATTTGTAACTTATACTTTGCAATATATTGTAACTGCCGGCTGGGAACTGTTGCTGTCAGCCTTTCTGCCGTAAAGACAAAGCCGGGAGCCTTATGGTTTTGTGGTCACACAGAGGGGCCGCAGCTAAGCCAACCGAAAGAGAGACAAAGGCCGAGATTTCTAACTTCACCTGCTCTTCAGGCTACAATAAAATGTATTCTTATTGAATGGAATACATTCTTTCTTTTGGATTAGTTGGGTGTTACTGCTAGAAATAACTTACTTTCTAAAAAAATAGCTGGGTTATAGGAGGCAGCTGGGTGGCTCAGTGGATAGAGTGACAGATCTAGAAATGGGAGGTCCTGGGTTCAAGTGTGACTGCAAATACTTCCTTGCTGGGTGATGCTAAGCAAGTCATTTAACTCCCATTGCCTAGCCCTTACTGCTCTTCTGCCTTAGAACCAACACTTAGTATCAATTCTAAGACAGAAGATAAGGGGGGAGGAGGGAAGGAAGGAAGGAAGAAAGGAAGGAAGGAAGGAAGGAAGAAAGGAAGGAAGGAAGGAAGGAAGGAAGGAAGGAAGGAAGGAAGAAAAAGAAAAGAAAAGAAAGAAAGAAAGCAGAAGGAAGGAAGAAAAAGGAAGGAAGGAAGAAAAATCCTAGGAAAGAAAAAGAAAGAAAATATCTGGGTTGGTTTAACTTAGATGATAGGCTAAGTTAGCTAACAGCTAGAACTAACTCTTTCTAAAATAAATCATCAATGTAAATAAAAATAATCAGTATCAACTAATCCTCAAATCTAATTATTTCATAACTCACTGATGGGTTTGAGACCTGTTAGTTACCCTTGACCCGGTTTACCAGTCTTTGGGATCAGGTTATTGGGGTGTGGCCGCTGGGCTGGAGGGACAAGTGAGAGTTGGGTGGCAGGCAGCGCCCAAAGGAAGGAAAGCTGCCTTGAAACCAGCTAAGTAGAGATGTGGTTTTTCAGCCTCACCTAGTCACCTCAATGGTATTCAATCAAAAGATCAAACTCTATTTTATTTTATTTATTATTTTTTTAAAACCCTCACCTTCCGTATTGGAGTCAATACTGTGTATTGGCTCCAAGGCAGAAGAGTAGTAAAGGTTAGGCAATGGGGGCCAAGTGAGTTGCCCAGGGTCACAGAGCTAGGAAGTGTCTGAGACCAGATTTGAACCCAGGACCTCTCGTCTCTAGGCCTGGCTCACAATCCACTGAGCTACCCAGCTGCCCCTGAACTCCCTTTATTTTAGACCCCTTTCCCCTCACTACTGCTTACCCTGTCCTCCCTCATCTATCTGCTCCTTGTCAATATTCCGTGAAAGCATTCTTTGGGAGAAGCCTCGAAGGGCTTTCTAGAATTAGTTCTCTGTTTTTTTTTTCCTTTTTGCCAAAAATGTGATTTCACCTCTTTATTTTGGAAGTCAGAAAGGAAATCTAGTCTTCTGGAATGGGGTCCATTTGACTCGACCTTTCCCTCTTTCCCTACAAGATAAATCCTCCACATCCTTTCACCTCCCAGGGAGCAAGCCTTTTACTTGCCTAGAATTGAGAATGGATGTGTGGATGGAAGGGGGAGTGGAGGCCTGTGCATGTGAGTAGGGGGTGGCAGCAGAAGGGGGCCATAAATTGTGCAAGGGAAACCAGGCCCTCGATACTTCTTTCTTCCCAAGTAAAAGCTTACATTTATACAGCACTCAAAGGGTTGTAAAACATTTTTTTTGATAGAGCAAAATACACCTGAGCCCCTTAGATTAAGGGGCCCCAGGAAGAACCCCTGGTCACCTTGCCTTAGTTATGTCTGCAAGTATCCTCATACTTACATTGAGGAAACCGAAGCTCACAGAGATGAAATGACTTGCCCAGGGTTACACAGCTAAATCTTAGTGGTGGGGTCAGCCTTTTTACCTCTGTTAATCTAGAAAACTGCCATGTCATAGTTAGAGAAAACACTGAAAACCTTTCATTCTGCTTTGTTTGAGAATAGGGCAAGATTAGGGCAGGCTAGTTTAAATCCTAATGCAATGAAAAACAAAACAAAAAGAACCCAACCTCAGATGCGTACTTAGATCAAGGATTCTTAACCTGGCTTGTGAGAAATGTAAATAAATTAGATTAAATTAAAAAAACACAGCTATATGTGAATATAAAGGCCTCCTTTTCATCCTATGTCTTTTACTTTGTGCATTTAGAAATATGATTCTGAGGAGTCTCTCAGCTTCACCAGTCTGGCTGCTCCAGAGGTCTGCAACCCCCCCAAAGATGGGAAAACCCCCCACCCTTCACTATACTTTCTCTTAGGCTAAGTGGAAACCCTTCCCAGAGAAGGGAGGATTGCTTGGAAGGTGTTGTTAATCTTGGATGGGGGGTGTATTAGTGAAAGAAAAAGAAACCAGACAAATGGGATCCAGAAGCTGGATGGGCAAGAGTGATGCCAACCGGCTGGGTTGAGGTGCCAGGAGATTTCAACTCTAGGGGCATGAAAAGGAATGGATCAGTTATGGCATGTTGGCATTAAGCAACCTAGGCTGGGCAAGATGGTGCTGCTTCTGGAACTAAGTATCTGACTAACTTGAAGCTGTGTCTATCAAACCATTTTGTAGGGAGTTTGGGATATGCTCTGTGCCAAGAAGGATATCATTCTCTCCTTCCCCTTCACAAAGAGATTTGAGGGGCTCATGGGAATGTCACCAATGCTACCCTTTGACTGGTACTTGGGGGCAGAATCTGTAAGTCTTCTTACCTTCTCAAGCTCTTTACATTTTCTAATTGGGTGACCCTGGACAACTTTGGCCCTCAAGGACGTCCTTAAGGGGTGGATGGAATCTATCCTGGTGAAAGAAGTACCTTATCAAGAATTTCCTCTGCTGGAAGAACTGTGGGAGGAGAAACACAGAAGAAAAACAACTGCTTGATCACATGGGCTGTTGGGGATATTATTGGGGATGTAGACTCTAAATGATAACTCTAGTCCAACTAATATGGAATTGATCAATGATACATGTAAAATCCAGTGGAATTATGCATCGGCTAAGAGGGGAGTTAGTGGGGTTTGGGGGAGAGGGAAAGAACATGAAACACGTAACTGGGAAAATATTCAAAATAAAAATGAAAAAATTTGTTTTGGGGATGCTAATGGACATAGGAGTAGCCATTATTGTGGATCTTCTCTGTCTATATATTTTATCGAAGTCATGTCTATAAAGCATATCTAATGGGGAAAAAAAAGAATTTCCTCTGCTGCCAATATCATAGATTCTGTATGAATTCTAAGAGTTGCAGTCATTATTTTTTTTTTGGCATCTGGAGCTCCAGATCTGAAAAACAAACCTAGAACTGATAAATTCAGCTATTTAGGGTTGGGATAGACCTTAGACTTTAGGATAAAATGGCTTTATGGTGAAGAGATAGAAACCCCTGGGGTGGCACAAAGCTACTTTTGAGGATGAAACAGTGTGACTAGAGAACAGATGTTCATCTAAGGCAGGGGTTGGCAACCTTTTTGGCCGTGAGAGCCACAAATGCCACATTTTTTAAAATGTAATTTCATGAGAGCCGTACAGTGCTCACAGTGCCGCTCCTGTAACAACACCTGAAAAAAAATTGACTCAAAAGAACCAGATATGGCTTGAGAGCCATACATTGCTGACCCCTGATCTAAGGGAAGGAAGTCCTATCAGCTGATAATTTCCCTTAAAAACAAACAAACAAACAAAAAACAAGCTTTAGCTTCTGTCTTAGCATGAAGAAGAGCAAGGGCTAGACCAGTGATTCTCAGAGTGGGCGTCACTGCCCCCTGGTGGGTGCTGCAGTGATCCAGGAAAGCGGTGATGGCCACACGTGCATTTATCTTTCCTATTAATTGCTATTAAAATTAAAAAAACAAATTAATTTCCAGGGCACTAAGTAATATTTTTTTCTGGAAAGGGGGCGGTAGGCCAAAAAAGCTTGGGAACCACTGGGCTAGACAATTGGGGTTAAGTGATTTTCCCTCGGGTACAGAGCTAGAAAATGTCAGTCTCGATTTGAATCCAGGTCCTCCTGATTCCAGATGCTCTACCCAGTAATTTCTCATTTTAACCAGTTTTTGCAAATGAGATGCTAAGTTCAGTTATTTTTATTGCTTGAAAGAGTATATATAATGCAATTTGTGTTCTCTAAATTTTGGAGCCCTGGTGGAAAGCCCCAAGTCTCTTGTCTTAGTTATACCTACAAGTATCCTTGTACTTATATGAAGAAACTGAAACCTACAGAAATCAATTGACTTGCTCAGGGTCACAGAGGAAAGTACCTGTGGTGGGATTCAAACCCAGATACCTCTTGACTCTAGGGTTAATTAATCTAGAAAACTGCATTGTCATAGTGAGTAAGAAAAGACACTGAGTCCCTCCCATTCTGTTTTGTTTGAGAATAAGGCAAGGATAGGTGGGGCAATTTGAGGTTCTAACATGCACTGACATGAAAGGCGGGACTCTAGTTTGGTGCTGAAGCTAGATAAAGGAAAACCTCTCACACTCTCTCCTTCCACTGCTCTTAAGTCCAGAACCATGGCAAGCAAGAAAGTCATCGTTGTGTTTGGGGCAACAGGTAACAAAGATTCTATTTTTCCAATGGGTGGAAGGTTGACTGAAGATTTTGTTCATGCTTCTGACAGTCCAGACTTTCCTCAGATGTGGAAAGGTTTAGGTTGTCTTTTATTGGACTACTGTATGAGCATGGCATGTGGAAAGAGCAGAGGCAGATAAGGCATAGGACCTGGGTTCAAATATTTCCTGCTTAGTACCTGCATGACCTTGGGCAAGCCTCAACCTCTGGATCTCAGTTTCTTCACCTATAAAATGGGAGGAGGGTTGGACTTGATATCCCTGTTCAACCTTGGGCAGGTCTTTAAGCCTTCTTGGTCCTCAGTTTCCTCATCTGTCAAACAAGAGGGGATTGGACTCATTGATCTCTAAGTTTCTTTCCAGTTTTCAAACTATGATTCTCCTAGAGAACTTTAACAAAAGAATCCACTTGAATTTCTGGTATTGGCAGCAAGAAGGAAAATTAATCTGATGTGCTTTCAGGAAATGTTCCCTGATGGGTTTTTTTCCTCTCCTTTGTTTATTTTTCTTTGGATCATGCCCTGGAAACCTGTGCTTTATTTAACAAGGTAGGCTATGTCTTCAGTTCTCCCTTTCCCTCCACTTTCAGAGGTGGAAGAGAAATAAGAAAATGCATACGTAGAAATATGAGGTGAATGGAAAGAGCTAGGAGATATATCTTTCTGGCATAAAGCTAGGAGAGGCAGGGTAGAGTGGTGGATAGAGAGCTGGATTTAGTCAGGAAGATCCAGGTTTAGGTTCCCCCTCAGATATTAATGATCTATTGTGTGTCTTGGGAAAGTCCCAACCTATCTAAGTCTCAGTTTCATCATGTATAAGATATAAATTATAGTACTAGTACCTTCCTCAAGAGATTGATCATTGATTTACAGTTGAAAGGGAACTTAGAGGTCATTTTATAGTTGGGGAAACTGAGGCAAACAGAGATGAAATAATGTTCCCAGGGTCACCCAACTAGTAAATTTCTAAGACCAAGTGAAACTTGGGTCTTCCTGGCTCCAGGTTCAGCTGGATGGACTCCATAAATCATAGGCCCAGATAGCTTCATTTTCCCTCCTAATAAAATTTTCGAACCTGGTTTAAAAGGATGGTCTGTGAGTATTTGGAAAAGGAAACAGTGATGCTATGAGCCAGCACTGCTGCTTCTGTGAGTACTGGGGAAATGGCATCAATGAAGGAGCTGACCTTCCTGGTGAAGTTCTTAGACTTTAGCTGTGGAAACCAACCGCCCAGGGTTAGAGCTAGAAGTACTAGAAAAGCATGAGAAGAAGAAGTCTTCTTGAAGGGACCCTTTCATCAAATTATAACATTGACAATCCACAGCTTTTTGGACACTTTAGCTGGGATCCATTGGGTTGCCAAGCTTTTCATTTTTGAGTCTCCAATTTAAATTCAGTCCCTGCTCTCCTAGCTCCCAGGTGTTCTACTTCATTAACTAACACCTTGTGGCTTAGCATCTTAGCTGGATCTAGTGGTACTACTGGGGGCATTTTGAAGCAGAAAAGATTGTTCAGTTTTCATTGTCAATGATTATGTCTCAGAAATCAGCAACTGTTGCAAGTCTGGCTTGATTTCTTGTTTTGTTCATTGTTCTAGACTTAAGAAAGCAGATGAAAGTAAAAAATGGAGGGCATATAGACTCCCCACCTCACCAATCCCACCTAGCCTGGTTGTTAAACATCTCCCAATATACTTCTCTGTGCATGCATGTATATAGGTTGTGTGTGTATGTGTATGTGTATATGTGTATATATATTTATGTAGAAGGATCAGAAAGAGATGCGCTTAGAACACAACTTGGGGTCAGAATTCTTGGGTTAGCATGTTTGCACCAATAATTACTAGGGCAGCTTGGTGGCACAGGGGCAACTAGGTGGTACGGTGGGTAGAGCACTGGGCTTGGAGTCAGGAAGATTCATCTTCATGAGTTCAAATATGGCCTCAGATACTTTACCAGCCATATGAACCTGGGGAAGTCACTTAACAAAAGTAGAAACAAAGTAGATGACTCAGGTAATAAAGTCATTTTCAGACTAGTCACTATAGGCCCATGATGTCAAACCTATGGCCCATGTGCCAGAGAGGACACGCAGAGTGCTCTCTGTGGGCACACATGCCGTTGCCCGCCAGAGTTCCTTACTAGAAAGGCAGAGGGACTCCAGCAGAGTTGCTCCCTTCCCTTTCTCCACTATGCCTGATAACATTTCTTTCACATCACTTGTTCCTCTGTCCAGCAGCCCAATGGGAATACTTTCTCCCATCCTTGTATGGGGTAAGGGGGTGGGGTGGGGTGCATGCAACACTCAGTCAGGGATGGGGGGCAGAGCATGGCACATAGTCTCTAAAAGGTTTGCCATTATTGCTATAGGCTGTTGCTGATACTAATAATTAGCATTTGTACAGTACTTTATATCCATTATCTCAGGTACTACTATAAGAGGGCTAAAGCAGAGTGGGATTGAGGGAGGTATCCAGAGGACAATAGGGGCACTTGAAAGGAGAGCTCAATGGATTAAGACCACATTTATTCTGTTACATATTGCCACTTGCTTCTTAGAAATCCTTTTTATATAAATATAGTAGGGACAGAGGTAGGGAAAGACGGGAATAAAATGCTTCAACCCAACCTCTTGGTAGGGTTTGTATTACTAGCCCCATTTTAGAGATGAGGAATCGGACATCAGAAAAGTGGAACGACTTACCACAACTAGAAATCATTGGTTGTTGTTGCTCAGTTGTTTCTGATTCTTTGAGATCCCTTTTGGGACTTTCTCAGCAAAGATACTGGAGTTGTTTGCCATTTCCTTCTTCAGTTAATTTTATAAATGAGGAAACTGAGATGAACAGGGATAATTGACCTGCCCAGGGTCACATAGCTAGTCTGAGGCCAAATTTGAACTCAGAGAAGATGTCTTCCTGACTCCAGGCCCAGCCTTCTCCCCACTATACCATCTGGCTACTCCAGCAATTATTGGTACAAATACCAATAATTTCTGACCCCAAGTCAAGGGTTCTGAGAGCATCTCTTTCTGATCCCTCATGTACACATATACATATATACATATACAACCTGAATATACACACATGTATATGCCTACATTTTTGTTCATTCATTCATTCATTCATTCATTTATCAAATCATTTATTCATTTGTTTATTTTCCTCCTTACCAGGTTCTCAGGGTGGTTCTGTGGCCAGAGCCATTATGGAGGGCAAAGACTTTTCTGTAAAAGCAGTGACTCGGGATGTGACCAGACCTTCTGCCCTGGCCCTAAAAGAACTGGGAGCTGAGGTGGTGAAATGTGACCTGAATGACCAAGAGTCCCTGAAGGGAATCCTTAAAGGTGCCTATGGAGCCTTTCTGGTGACCAACTTCTGGGATGACTTCAGCAAAGAGAAGGAAGTGAAACAGGTAGGGAACAGGCCTATGCTCATCAAAGGAAAGGGTTCTGGGCAGTTGTTGTCCAGTGCTGAAGTAGACTGGCCTTATGCCCCAGTAAGAGTACAATCAATTTTTGTAAATTCTTACGACTTCATATTGACTTCATCTAATTCTTATCTGGTACCTAAAGTTGATGGTTCTTACTCTAACCAAGATAAAGAAGTGATGATGAGGCAGAGTTCCCTTATTTAATTAAACATATCTCTCCTCCTATAGCCATATTGGTGAAACTATGGCACACATACAAGAGGGGCTGCTCCCCTCCCCCTCTCCATCACACCTGAGGACATTTTTCACATCACCTGCCCCTCTGCCTAGCAGCCCAATGGGAGCACCTCCTCCCTTCCCATTCTGGGGTAAGGGGCTGGCTCACATGCAGCATGAGGGTTGCAGTTTGGGCACTCAGTCTCTAAAAGGCTTGCCATCACTGCCCTATAGAGTATACATGTGCATTGGCCCCTTGAAAGGACAATTTCTCATTTCTGATTGTTTCTTAATGATTGGGGCTATTCCCAAGATGGCTGACTGGTTGGGACTCATGAGGATGGTCTTGTTAAAGACCCTCTTGTTTGTTTTGGTATGTAAATGAGAGTGATAGAAAAGACTACTCTTGTCCCTTTTGTCTTTTTCTTGGATGGCAGAATGTTAGTATATGGTATGGGAGAAGGAACTTCTTTCTCCCCTGCCTCTCAAGGACATTGATGTGCTTTCAGTACAATCACATATCTGGAATCACCATGGGCTTGTGTGTAGCCCAAGAGAACAGTGCCCAAGAATGGATTTCCCTAGAGTTACAGAGTGCAGTGGTTGGGGCTCTAAGAGAGTTCCTATAAAGGCACACTAGAAGTAAGTAAGCATGTACCTGCCCACTTGGCCTGAGGAGGGACCTAGTTCGTTTTTGAATAACCCAACCTACTTTGTGAAAGCAGGAAGATGTCAAATATAGGCATCATTGTCCAAGAATCTAGCCTTCTACCCAGAGAAGGGAGATTTCTTGGCACCACCAGCCTTGAGTGTTGCCATATGGCTGAATCTAAGTTCAAGAGTGCTAGACTTTTAGAAAAGGGATGATAATTCCTGGGCAACTTTGCCTTTGGGAAAAAGAAGGACCTGTTTACCCAACTGGGTTCTGTGGCTGGAAAATCAATGAAGGGGGTTCATGATTTGGGGAAGTAAGAGAAAAGGACCTTGCCACCCTCTGTTATTCTAGACAATGCAAGTTCAGTGGGAAATAGGGTTGTTGTTTGGAAGGTCTTCAAAACATTTTTCTTCTAGAGGAGGTCAATGGCACTTTGTGAGGGGTGGGTGGGTGGGTGAAGACTGTAGAACTTTGTAGAAAGGAGAGGTTTCACTTGGAGTAAAATAAAGGCTGTCCTACTTGATGTGAGGAAGCTATTTTATAAACCTTACAGAAGTGGCAGGAATTGGACAAGACTTCATTTTTGTAGAGTGTAACAAATGAAAGTAAAATTATTTAAATGTAATATTAATTTAAAAAAAAAGATTGTGGTTGCCATTTATAAAATTAACTCTCAAGTCACGAGTCTGTTAGTAGCTCTTAACAATTAAGTTTTTGATAAAAATGGAGATATAGAAAAAAGGGAAATATAAGAAAGAGGCAGAAAATATCACCTATTTTGCCTAAGCTAAATCAGGAAGCCAAAATCTGCAGCCTGCAAAACCCCGCACAAGCCCTTGGGAGCACAGCAGGCACCAGAGCTCCCACTCAAGAGCGTCTTTCACCACAGCTCCAACCCAGAGAGACAGAGCAACATCTCCTCACACACCACACCTTTTTACTCCTATCGTCCTCCATCACACAAAGTGTGCATGTAAAATGGGATGTGGGGTAGGACAAACTTAGGGAGTGATTTTCTAGCTACACGAGAGATTGCCCAGATGAGGGAACTCCTTATATCATTACAGGTTGGCATCTTCTCTTCAAGTTATAGTCTGTGAGAGTTGGCTAAAGCAGATAGAGGTGAAGTGATGAAAACCAGAGACACATGATCTGGATATGTCAGAGGTGGGATTTGAACTCAGGCTTTTCTGGTTCCCTAGCCAACTTCCTATTCACTATGCCAGGAGGACATGCATAAACCTCAAAGTGCTACAGAAATGTGTGAATCATTTTGTGAATGATGCAGTCATCTAGCAGTCAGACCATTTTCATTAGCACATTGCTGGGCACAAAATAACGGCTTTATAAACAATTGTACCCTTCTTTCCCTCCTCCATGCCCTTCTAGGAGCAGATAGTTCTGAATGACTAAACTGAAAACTCTTTGAAGGCAGGCTCAGTGTCATTCATTTTTTTTTATTTTTTTATTTTAACCCTTGTACTTTGGTGTATTGGTTCCTAGGTGGAAGAGTGGTAAGGGTGGGCAATGGGGGTCAAGTGACTTGCCCAGGGTCACACAGCTGGGAAGTGGCTGAGGCCGGGTTTGAACCCAGGACCTCCTGTCTCTAGGCCTGACTCTCACTCCACTGAGCTACCCAGCTGCCCACAGTGTCATTCATTTTTAACCTTTCCCTTCTCCCCCAAGCACAGCTCCCAGTAAGGAGTACAACTGGGTCTCCATTAGTTCAAACAATGAATTTCCTGAAGTGGTTGCAAGTATTTAAATTCTCAGTATCTGAAGTTATACTTAGGTAAAATATATTTATTATTTCCAGCCCAATGAAATTATGTGGGCAAAGTCAAATAATGCATTTTATTGCCATGATTTGTTGCCTTTCTCTTGGATTTTCAGTTTTCTGCTCCTCCCTCTCTTCTCCCTTCATCTCTTTTGGTCTGTTTCTGATCCCTGCCCCCATAGGATAGGAATTGAAATTGGGATTTCATTGGCTCAGGGAATGGCTTGGAGGAGGAACTCTCTCCACCAATGCAGAGAGATACTTGTTCTGAAGTTTGTCCCCTTCTGGAGTTAGTTGCCTGAGGCACGGAGAAGGGAATGTCCTGCCCAAGGTCCCCTAGCCAGGGCACATCTGAGAAGCAACATGAACTGTGTCCAAGGCCAGTTATCTGCTCTGTCCCATATTTAGTCATTACTATGGCTTTCTCTTATTTGATGGGTTTTATGAGGATAAAAACAATCATCAGGGAAGAGACATTAGAGCAATAATTTTGAAAAAGAAGAACAAAAAGAAATGAAAATAAAAGCAATGAAAATTCCTTTTATTTTTATTTTTTTGGCTCACAGGGGAAGATGGTGGCTGATGCCAGTAAACAACTAGGCTTGAAGCATGTGGTATACAGTGGCCTGGAGAATGTAAAGAAGTTGACCAAAGGAAAACTGGAGGTGCATCACTTTGATGGGAAAGGGGAAGTGGAAGAGTATTTCTGGTCCATTGGAGTTCCCATGACCAGTGTCAGGATATCAGCCTACTTTGAAAACTTCCTAAATATCTGGAAACCTGTGAAGGCATCTGATGGCGACTACTACAACTTGGGTATGTTAGAAGATGGCGTGGGGAGATAGCAGGGATTAATGCTGGCAGATCATTCATTCACTCATTTATTCATTCATTTGTTCATCCAAATATTTATTGAAAGGCAATGTGCACAGAGGTCTAGATATGGGTTTAGATATTCTTGGATTTAAATTCTACCTATGACATTGACTGCATTACTTTGGACAAACCATTCTCTAGCCTCAAGTCCTTCATCTATAAAATGGGGAGAGAGAGATTGGACCAGATGTCCCCTGAATTCCCTTCTAGCTGCAGGTCTATAACCCTATTCCTACATGTAAGATCCTGGCGGAGTGAGGGAGAGAGATAGAAGATGTAGAAGATGTGTGGGAGGCAAAGTGGGATAGTGGGAAAGAGCACTGGATTTGGAGTCTGAAGCCTTAGGTTCAAATCCTGCCTCTGATATTTCCTACCTATGGGACCCTGGCAGGTCACTCAACCTTACTGGGTCTCAGTTTCTTCATCTGTAAAATGAGAGAATTGGCCTTGAAGGGTCCCTGAGGTCCTTTCCAACTCTAGAACTAGGATCCCAAGATATCAGATTGAGGCCAGTTAAAAGAGAAAGGAGCTAGAACAGGGCATTCAGTACTTTGCTTAGGGAATATTTTTGAATGAATGAAGAAGTGAATGATCTCTTGCAGTTTCTGGGGCTATCCGAGGCTTCAGAACTTCCAAAGGATGAGGCTTCCAAAGCAGTCTCTGAACAATCGATCAATCGATCTCTCTGTAATTGTGAATCCATAAGTGTAGCATTCTATAAATGCTAATAAACTAGTATCTCTTAGGCACTACTAAGCACTGGGATCTGTCCAGCACTGTGCTAAATAACTCCTGTGGATACAAAGACATAAGAATCACACCCCAAATCACTGCCTTTTAGGGCCTATCATTCTAATGGAGGAGACCATATGAATAACAGATTTGTGTCCCAAGTATGGAAGAGGTCCAGGTATCACTGAAGATTATACGATTAATTTCCTACCTCTGATGTCCTAGGTGACACAGGGTGGGGGACACCAATTAATAAGACTTCAGGGAAGATTCTAGTTATGGGGGTTTCAGTGAAAGGGCTGGCTGGGGGAACTAGATGGGAAGGCCATCATAAATTCAGAGACCATCTAGTCTAGCCACATTGAAACTGAGGCCCAGGATGATATAGGGACTTGCCCAAGATCACACAGACCTTAAATGTCAGAAGTGAGTCTTGAACCCAAGTCCTCTGATTTCAAAGGCAGTATTCTTTCCATTTTACTGCACTGCCTCCTAGTGGCCAACTCTAGAGCACAGACAGTCTGTGGCCAGCGAGGCTGGATCCAGAAAAGTCAGAGATGCTTCTTTGGGGATATTTTCCATTTTGCATGATCTTTTTTCTCTCTCCTACACCTGGAATGTTGACTTCTTCCTTTGTCTCTTAGACTCTGCAGATCCTTTGAAAGCTTAACTCAGGGGCCAGCTCCTCTGCTTCCCCTCAGGTGCTCTCACTCCCACATACTTGACCCATGACCTTGCATTCATTTTGTGCATTTGTGGTCTCTCCCAGTGGAGGGCAAGGTCTTTGGAGGCACAGATCATCAGGCTTTTGTCCTTGCAGCCTTAATGCCTAATAAAGCCCCTGGCCCAGGAGAGGGATTAACAAATACTTACTGATGGATTGTGGTCTCCCACAGATGTGTGGCATTTATCCACTTATTTTGACAATATCCAGCCCAAGCTGCATTTGAATGACCAGTGGATTGTGGGAGGAACCTGCTGTGGGAGAGTGTGTTATAACTGACTGTTCTGTCCTCTTGGCCAGTGTTGCCTATGAAGGACATCCCCATGGATGGCATCTCTGTTGCTGACATTGGACCAGCAGTGGCCAGCATCTTCAGGTCCCCGGAGGAGTTCCTGGGCAAGGCTGTGGGTCTCAGTGCAGAAGCTCTGACAGTTCAGCAGTATGCAGACATCCTCTCTAAGACCTTGGGGAAGGTGGTTAAAGACGCCAAGGTGAGCCATGCCAGAAATGACAGAGATGGTGGAGTCCTTTTCTGATTCTTTATGGGAGGTATCTACTTCCCTTGGGAATTCTGGGAAAATCCTTATGGATGGGAGCAGCCAATCATTGTCAGTGGGTGGTCCATGATGGAATTTCACAGGCATCTGGAGAGGAGAGAATCTTGCGCTTTCAAAATTAAGTCATTAATATTTATATCACAATTTAAGTACTTTTCATATATTATCTCATTTGAGTCTGACAAAGGCCCTATGAGGCAGGTATTTGTGTAGTACCCATTTATAGATGAAAAAACTGAGGGAGTTTGAGTGCCTTGACCAAGATCTATTCATTCACTCATTCATTTATTCATGCATTTATGCATTCATTCACTACATTCATTCACACATACATTTTTGCATTCCTTCATTCATGCATTCTTTCTTCCACTCACCCCATTCATTGATTGATTCATTGACTCATGCATTCATTGATGCATGCATTCATTCACTCCACACCAGGAGGCTGCACCTAGCTGGGAGCTGAAGTAGTCCAGTTTGGCTAGAACATCTGTACTGTGGAGGGGGTTATAAACCTGGAAAGGTCAGCTGGAGCCAGATTGTGAAGGACTTGAAATGCAAAACAGAGGAGCATAGTGTATGTTATTTTACAGACAATAGGGAGTCATGGGAGCTCTTTGAGCAGAGGAGTAAAATGGTCAGACTGCTGCTGTGGGTATCTCCCAGGTTGCAATGACCTGATTCTGGCACTGGGGTGACGATGGCCAAGTGGGGCTGGATTCTACCCTCTACCAGACCTCTTCCAATCCTGTGATTCCCATGGGGGCCCCCGAGGCCTCAGTTTTTGCTTTTCTTTAAACAATGAACAATGAGTCTTAAAGGCTTGGGAGATTGGCTCAAGTGGTCCCATGGTGGCACTCCAACCCCAACAGTAAGCCCAGTCTGTGGTCTGCCATTTTACTCTCTTTATGGTTTATTGTCTGGTTTGCTGGCCTGGAGATGGCATGGCAAGGAAAGAGCCGAGGCCATTCTGAAATCTCTGCTCTGGCTGGGCCCTTCTGGAAGGCTGGCCTTTCCTCAATAGAGGTCTGGAGGCAACTGTGCTTGGACAAGTGAGGCAAGCGGCTTAGTTCTCGTTCTTTAGGCCTCATAAAGCCTTTTAGACTGTGTCAGGCATGCTATTGCAGAAACAGTTGAAGCAGAAGAATAATTGAACCATAGAGAAAGTGAACATGTCCTTGTGATAGCAAATGGAAAGGCAATGGGATATAGTGGAAAGACAGGGAACTTGGAGCCGTGGTACTGAGGTCAAATCCCTCTTCTGTCACTTCATTCTTTGAGAGATGGGGAAAATAGTTTAACTTTTATGGGCCTCAGTTTACTCCTTTGTAAAATGAGTGGGGTGGAGAAAATTGTCTCTTAGGCCCCTTATGGGGCAGCTAGGTGATGCTGTGGATAGGGCACCAGGCCTGGAGTCAGAAAGGATCCTCTTGCTGAGTTCAAATCTGGCCTCAGGCACTAATTAGCTGTGTGACCTTTGGCAAGTCCCTTCACCCTCTTTATTTCTGTTTTCTCATCTGTAAAATGGAGCTGGAGAAGGAAATGACAAACCATTCTAGTATCTTTGCCAAGAAAACACCAAATGGGGCCATGAAGAATTGAGCACAACTGAAAAACCATTGAATAACAAAGGATCACTTCTAGCTCTGGTCTATGAGCCTATGAAATCTCTCTGGTCCTTTTTCCTCCTCCTAAAATGATGGGATTGAATTAAGCTTCTAAAGTCCCTGTGAGTTCTAGGTCTCAGATTCCCATAGTCCATGTCACTTAGCCCCTGGGGCCTCAGTTTCCCCTGCCCCATTAAATGGGGAAGGAGGATTAGACTATGGCT
This sequence comes from Gracilinanus agilis, assembly GCF_016433145.1. Classification (NCBI taxonomy): domain Eukaryota; kingdom Metazoa; phylum Chordata; class Mammalia; order Didelphimorphia; family Didelphidae; genus Gracilinanus; species Gracilinanus agilis. The sequence goes on along the minus strand of NC_058133.1, from coordinate 507,416,150 downwards.
TCTGAGGTCTCTTCCAGATCCAGAACTCTAATGCTAAGTATTATGATAGAGTTTGAACTCAGGTCTCCTGCTGTCAGAAGAACATTCTTTCCACTCTGTAGTACTGGCTCTTTGGGACAGAAACTTGCAAGGAGAAGCCTCCATTTTCAGAGCTCCCCATGACTGGCTCCAGGAGGCTGACTCCATCCTGCCTTGCCAAAGTCAGGGCTGCCATCTAATCTTTCCCCTCCCATGGTCCTGCTTCTCATTCCATCCTTCAGGGTTCTCCAGCAGGCTAAGCCTTTAACCTCCAACTCTCATTTCTTGTCCATGATAGCTCTCCTTCCCCCCTGATGGATCAATCTCTCCTCATCTTTCCCCTTCAGTCTTCATATATTGTCAAAAGATGCAGGAACTATATTCTCCTGCAGGCTGCTTCTATCCCTGTTATTGGGCACCCAGAAAGCACTCAGATCATTGGTTAATTCAATTGTGTTCTTGAGAGGAGACCAATGGAAGCAGAGTCTTATCATTAATTAGCAGATGGAGTCACTGCAAAATTTGATTTTTCAGACCAGACAAATCAATGGCATTTTAAAACCTCTCCCCAGGCTTCTTGTATCACAAAAGGATTATTTGCTTTAGAAAAGGATTCATAGGAGCCTAGGACTAGACCTGAAAAGGGATCTCAAAGACCATCTAGAGCAGTGGTTCCCAAAATTTTTTGGCCTACCGCCCCCTTTCCAGAATAAATATTCCTTAGCCCCCTGGAAATTAATTTTTTTTTCAATTTTAATAACAACTAATAGGAAAGATAAATGCACCTGCGGCCATCACTGCCTCCCTGGATCGCTGCAGCACCCACCAGGGGGTGGTAGCAGCCACTTTGAGGATCACTGATCTAGATCAAGTCATGTCCAATTCTCTCATTTTATAGAAAAGAAACTGAGTCCCTTCCCTCCCCTCCCCCGGTAATTAAGTGACTTGCCTAAGGTCACTCAGGCAGTGTCAAATGAAGGAGTACAGCATTTCCAGGCCTCAGTTTCCAAGTCTGTAAAATGAGGGGTTTTATTCTATGACCTCTGCGGCTCCTTCTGGATTTAACTCTCTGATCCTAAATTAGACCAACAATGAATGGAAGACATTGGATTTGGAGATGAGGAAGTCATTTTTGACCTTTGAGAGAGGAGGGCAGGGAAAGTGGAGAGCAAAGAGGCCAGGTCACAAGAGGGTGAAGGGGAAGTAGAGGCTTCCTGTGAGACAACTTTTTTCAGAAGTTTATCAGTGAAGTGGGAGAGAGAGATGGGCCAGTGGCCAGAAGAGGTAGAAAGATTCAAAAATGGGAGAGCTTGCCTGGGAATGTTTGTAGATTACTGGGAAGGAGCCAATAGAGAGGGAGGAACTGAAGATGCAGGAGAAACAAAGGATGGATTCTGGGAAAGATTCAAAAGAAGATGAGGGAGGAGGAGCAGGGGGCCCAGCATTGATTAGTCTTAGTAAGGAGAAGCTAAAAGCTCTTTTTTGCTTCCCACTATATGCTATCTCCCCCATTATAATGTAATATCTTTGGGGGTAGGAAATGTCTTGCTTCTTTGTTACTGTGTCCTTAGCACAATGTAAATATCTAGTAAGTGCTTAATAAATGCTCCACTCTGCTCTCACCTCTCTTTTCTGCCTCTCCTTCCCTGTTTTCTCTCTCCTATCTTTTCTTTCTCTCTTCCTCTTTTCTCTCTCTTTCCCTCCCTCCCTCCCTCCCT